>NC_053492.1:437127960-437282960 GCF_905171775.1 Rana temporaria
AAGCGGGAGTTCACCCTAAAAAAAAAATTTTAACATTAGATTGAGGCTCATTTTGTCAATGGGAATCGGGTGTTTTTTTTTAAATCGAAGCAGTACTTACCGTTTTAGAGAGCGATCTTCCCTCGCCGCTTCCGGGTATGGTCTTCGGGACTGGGCGTTCCTATTTTGATTGACAGGCTTCCGACGGTCGCATCCATCGCGTCACGAGTAGCCGAAAGAAGCCGAACGCCGGTGCGGCTCTATACGGCGCCTGCGCACCGACGTACGGCTACTTTCGAAAAATCGTGACGCGATGGATGCGACCGTCGGAAGCCTGTCGGAAGACTGTCAATCAAAATAGGAACGCCCAGTCCCGCAGCCCATACCCGGAAGCGGCGGAGAAGATCGCTCTCTACAACGGTAAGTACAGCTTCGATTTAAAAAAACTACCCGATTCCCCTAGACAAAATGAGCATGAATCTAAGGTTAAAAATTAACATTTCCGGGTGAACCTCCACTTTAAGTGGATTGGTAACCAGTCGCGGGCCACAATGAGCGGAGTGGGCAGATGACAGGTCTGTGTCCAGTCTGCATATGCAAAGCAGACACAGACACAGACCAATCGACTCTATGGGCCCTCTGATCCAATCAGATGGAAGGAGACGGATCCACTTCTGTTTTTTTAGCAGATAGGATTGGAGGTAGGCGGGTGTAAACGGATAAAAGTCTGTTTACAGCTGCCTCTCCATAAAGGTGAATGGAGGGTCCGATTGGGTCGGACTGTTCGTGTGAAAGGGGCCAAAGGCTGCTTTTACACTAATTGTCTGCGGTCTACCCACACCGTGGGGGCAGCACAGTGGTGTAGTGGTTAGCACTTTCACCTAGCAGCAAAAGGGTTGCTGGGTCAAATCCCAACCACGACACCATCTGCCTGGAGTTTGCATGTTCTCCCTGTGTCTGCATGGGTTTCCTCCGGGAATTCCGGTTTCCTCCCACACTCCAAAGACATGCTGGTAGGTTAATTGGATCCTGTCCAAATTGGCCCAGTATATATGTGTGTGTAGGACTGTGTGTCACAAGCATGTCGAGATCCTACGGGGTAAATGACCGCACCAGCCAGGAAGATACTGGCTGCAAAACGCGCCTAGTGGCGATTCAGTTTGCATGTGTAGCGCTATACAAGTCACTCATTCATTCATGTATTCTCTGTGGGTGCGGCGCAGCGTACCTGTGGTTTTCCCGCCAGTTAGCTGCACTTTGACATAGACGTCTATTATATCCTGCAGGTGTGGTGGACTTTCTGAAAAGCCACTTGAATCCTCTACCGCCGGCTTCATTCACAACATTGATGCTCTGAGATGGCAGGTCAGCAACGTGCAATCTGGGCTTGCCAACCAGCCATCCTAGAGCAGGAGGTCGTGGGCCACATCAGAGGGCTCCGTGGGGCACTGGTTGGGCACCCCTGTATTAGTGTCTGTTTGAAGATAAGATTTTAAAGTGGTTGTAAACCCTTACATAACACTTTTACCTACAGGTAAGGCTAGATTAAGGCTTACCTGTAGATGCAAGAAATATCTCCTAAACCTTCACGGTTTAGGAGATATTTTCAAAAGACATGCACCAATGTCTGCGGCGCGCAGGCGCACTGAGCGTTAC
This sequence comes from Rana temporaria, assembly GCF_905171775.1. Taxonomy (NCBI): domain Eukaryota; kingdom Metazoa; phylum Chordata; class Amphibia; order Anura; family Ranidae; genus Rana; species Rana temporaria. Next base: position 437,129,596 of record NC_053492.1, read on the forward strand.
GTTTCTAACGGCGATCATGCCGTTAGTGGCGGCAGTGACGTCATCGTGGCTCCAGGCCTGTCACAGTGGCCCGGAGCCACGTACTAGCATACTAGCTCATTTTTACTTTGTCTTGCAGGGAGTATTTTTTTATTTTTTTTACCGAGGATTTACTTCCTCTTTAACCACTTGCCTACTGTGCACATACACCCCCTTCCTGCCCAGACCAAATTTTAGCTTCCGGCACTGCGTCGCTTTAACTGACAATTGCGCGGTCGTGCGACGTGGCTCCCAAACAAAATTGACGTCCTTTTTTTCCTACAAATAGAGCTTTCTTTTGGTGGCATTTGATTGCCTGTGCGGTTTTAATTTTTTGGGCTATAAACAAAAAAAGAACATAAATTTTGAAAAAAAAACACAATATTTTTTACTTTTTGCTATAATAAATATCCAATTTTTTAAAAAAAAAAAAATGTTTTTATCTCAGTTTAGGACGATACGTATTCTTCTACATATTTTTGGTAAAAATAAAATAAAATAAAACCGTATAGTGACTGGTTTGCGCAAAAGTTATATTGCCTACAAAATAGGGGGCATAATTATGATTTTTTTTTATTGATTTTTTTACTATGAATGGCGGCGATTTTTTTCGGGACTGCGACATTATAGCGGACACATCTGACACATTTTTGGGACCATTCACATTTATACAGTGAACAGTGCTATAAATATGCATTGATTACTGTATAAATGTGACTGGCAGGGAAGGGGTTAACCACACAGAGATCCAAGGTCCTGCTCAGTTACTGGGCAATCGCGGGTGCCCGGTGGCCATCGTGGCCGCCGGGCACGCGTATTGTGTTCCCAGTAACGTGACGGGTGTGCGCACGCCCCTAGCGGCTTTAAATGACAGGACGTCATATGACATCCTGTCAGAACAATAGAGTATTCTGCCCGCCGTCATTTGACGGCGGGCGGTTGTAAAGCCGTTAATATCACAGTGTAAAGCCTCATACACATGTCTGGAGACGTTTGGCGGTTTAAAAAATGATGGTTATTTAACTCGGGAATAATTAGCTGCTTTGCTCCTCTCCTCCAAAAGTGTGCTTCATCATCTAAAATAGTCTCACACAAGAATACATCAATCTATTTAAAGCGGGGGTTCACCCTATAAACGAAAAAATTTTTTTTTTTTTTTTTCTACCATAAAATCAGGCATTGTAGCGCGAGCTACAGTATGCCTGTCCCGATTTTTTTACCCCCGTACTCACCTTGTAGTCGTCCATCGAAGATACCGGGGAATGGGCGTGCCTATGGAGACGGAGGATGATTGACGGCCGGCTCTGGCGCGTCACGCTTCTCCGGAAATAGCCGAAATAGGCTTGGCTCTTCACGGCGCCTGCGCACAGGCTATGCGCAGGCGCCGTGAAGAGCCGAGACCTACTCCGGCTGTCTTCGGGGAGAGTGACGTGCCAGGGCCGGCCGTCAATCATCCTCCCTCTCCATAGGCACGCCCATTCCCCGCGGGAGCCGAAATCTTTAATGTACGAGTACACAGTGAGTACGGGGGTAAAAAAATCGGGACAGGCATACTGTAGCTCGCGCTACAATGCCTGTCTCGATGGTAAAACCATGTCAGTGAGGGTGAACCACCGCTTTAAACCAGCACATGAAGGTGGAACGATTTAGCCCCCGAAATGCTTTGGCTTTTATCTTTGTTTCTGTACTCTTGAACTCCTAATCTTTGGCGTTGCACTCTTATGCCGCGTACACACGATCGGAATTTCCGATGAAAAAAGTCTGTCTGTGTTTAGAAATAGAACATGTTTTATTTTTTCCCGATGGAAAAAAATCCTATCAGAAATTCTCCGACGGAGAAAAACCATGCATGCTCAGAATCAAGTCGACGCATGCTCGGAAGCATTGAACTTAACTTTTCTCGGCTCGTCGTAGTGTTTTACGTCACCGCGTTTTGGACGGTCGGAATTTGGTCTGCCAGTGTGTATGCAAGACAGCTTGAACGGAATTCCGACGAAAATTTCCATCGGATTTTAGGCCATCGGAAATTCTGATTGTATGTACGGGGCATTACTTTCCTTTCCCCTTCCTGTAGGAACATTATTTAGAGGCACATGAGTTGGGTGTCACTGATCTCTCTGTTTCTCATTCCCATTCAGAGTTGGACAGGAATAGCCCTCCGGTACGTTTCAGCAGGACTTGTCTGAAGAATTTCTTCTCGGTTCTGCTAATCTTTGTCTATTTGCTGCTGATGGGCGTCGCCGTGTTTCTGGTCTACCAATCTATAACGGACTTTCGGGAGAAGCTCAAGCACCCGGTCATGTCTGTCTCATATAAGGAAGTCGATGTATATGAGGCTCCTGGTAAGTGGGACTTTTTTGGATGTAAAGAGAAAATAAACCCTGCAGGAAAGGCATAATGAGCTAGTATGCATAGCATACTAGCTCATTATGTGGCACTGACCTGAAATCGAAGCCCCCGAAGTGATCCTCGTTTCCCTCCGCCGCCGCCATGTCCCCTCGGAGCTTCTTCCGGGTATCACCGCTCCGGCGCTGTGACTGGCCGGAGCGGCTATGACGTCACTCCCACGCATGCGCACAGGACCGGCACGATCACGCGCATGCACGCAGGACGGCATAATCCCGGCATGATCCCATTTATAAAGCCGCCCGGGATGCTCAGTGTGCCTGCACCGTTGTCTACGGGGCGCGTGCCTTGTAGACATCGGTGCAGTGTTCTCTGCAAATATCTCCTTAACCGTGAAGGTTTAGGAGATATTTCTTGCACCTACAGGTAAGCCTTAATCTAGTCTTACCTGTAGGTGCAAGTTGTCAAAGTGAGTTTACAACCATTTTAAGTGGTAGTAAAGCCCACCTTGTTTACTTGTACCTACAGGTAAGCCTAAACGTGCACTGTTTAAGAGATATTAACCACTTCCTTACTGGGCACGTATACCCCTTCCTGACCAGGTGAAATTTCAGCTTCTGGCACTGCGTCGCTTTACCTGACAATTGCGCGGTCGTGCGACAATGCTCCCAAACAAAATTGGCGTCCTTTTTTCCCCACAAATAGAGCTTTCTTTTGGTGGTATTTGATCACCTCTGCGGTTTTTATTTTTTGCGCTATAAACAAAAAAAGAGCGACAATTTTGAAAAAAAAGACAATATTTTTTTTTTACTATAATAAATAGCCCATTTTAAAAAAAAATAATAATAATTTTTTCTCAGTTTAGGCCGATACGTATTCTTCTACATATTTTTGGTAAAAAAAAATCGCAATAAGCGACTGGTTTGCGCAAAAGTTATAGCGCTTACAAAATAGGGGACAGAATTATTATTAATTTTTATTATTATTTTTTTTTACTAGTAATGGCGGCGATCTGCGATTTTTATTGGGACTGCGACGTTATGGCGGACACATCGGACACTTTTGACACATTTTTGGCACCATTCACATTTATACTGCGATCAGTGCTATAAAAATGCACCGATTACTGTATAAATGTGACTGGCAGTGAAGGGGTTAACACTAGGGGGGCATTGAAGGGGTTAAATGTATTCCCTGGGTGTGTTCTAACTGTGGGGGGAGGGGGGTGACTGGGGGAGGTGACCGATGCTGTGTCCCTATGTACAAGAGACACAGATCGGTCTCCTCTCTCCCCTGACAGGACATGGATCTCTGTGTTTACACACAGAGATCCACATCCTTGTCCCTGTAACCGCCGATCGCGAGTGCCTGGCAGACATCGCGGCCGCCAGGCACGTGCATCGGTATCTCAGGAATGCGGCAGGCACGCACGCGCCGCCGCTCGCGCGCCCTCTAGTGGCCTGGAAGAGCGGAGGACGCATATATGCGTCCTGTCAGATTTAGAGCCACCCTGCGGCCGCACATATTCGTACGGCCGTCGGGAAGTGGTTAACCATAGTAGCAGCCGGTGATGTCACTGGCGCATGCATACTGCGCTCTCAGTGTATGACGTCCCATTCATTGAGAGATCAATGCCACGGCCGTGATGCCCACAAGCATGCATAGGAGTGACGTCATTGCGGCTCTGCCATTCAAACAGATGAAGCTCCAAACCTAGAAGGAAGACCGGGTGAAGATGAAAGCCATGTCAATGGTGACAGCGCACCACTGGAGGACTTATTTCTAAGGTAAGTCTTTTTAATGTCCTAGTATGCAATTCATACTAGCACAATATGCTATTATCATGCAGTGGACCATTTTTTTTTTCAGGTTTACTACTGCTTTTAAGTATAAAGGCAAAATTTTCTTTAGTTTTTGATAGAATGGAGAAGGATTAGAACGCCTGTCAGTGTTTATTGCTGTCTGTGCCCCCGTTAGAGAGATTCTCCCTTTCTATTTGTCCTGTTTACCATTATCATTGAAAGTGAAAGTAAAAAGAAAATCCCCAGAAAAGTAATACAGGGAGTCCCCAAGTTACGAACATCGGACTTGCGAACGACTCCTACTTACGCACGGGAGGCGGCGTGACGTCTCTGCCGTTCTGCACATGCGCGGCCACTTTTCGTCAGCGTGCACTTTCGTCAGAACATCGGAAAATTACGTCTCTGCCGTTCTGTGCATGCTGTTCCGACTTACGAACATATTTGACCTAAAGCGGATTTCCGCCGGGAAAAAATAATATTAAAAGCCAGCAGCTACAAATACTGCAGCTGCTGACTTTTAATATTTGGACACTTACCTGTCCTGGAGTCCAGCCACATCGGCAGCAGAGGGCGAGCGATCACTCGTCACTCTGCTTCCCCCCACCGCCATCCTCGGTGAGGTTACCAGGAAGTAAGGCATTGCGGCCCGGTTCCCTACGGCGCATGCGCGAGTCGTGTGCGCCGCGCTCGCTGGTACCCGCTGTGTTCTGGGAGCACAACGGGGGGGGTGCGGGATCTGCACAGACTGTGTGGCTGGTAGTGGGTGCCAGGGTGCAAATACCTGTCTGCACCCCCCTCCCCCTGAAAGGTGTCAAATGTGACACCGGAGGGGGGGAGGGTTCCGATGAGAGAAAGTTCAACTTTAGGGTGGAGCTCCGCTTTAAGAACAAACCTACAGTCCCTAGCCCGTTCATAACTCGGGGACTGCCTGTAGAGAGGAAATCTTCCAATGGGGACACTAGTTCTGATGACCTGGGGGTCCCCAAGTGATTCCCTTAAAGCGGGGGTTCACCCTTAGAGGGCACTTTTTCCCCTTAGATTCCTGCTCGTTTTCTCTAGGGGAATCGGCAATTTGTTTTAAAATATGTGCAGTACTTACCCGTTTACGAGATGCATCCTCTCCGTCGCTTCCGGGTATGGGCTGCGGGAATGGGCGTTCCTTCTTGATTGACAGTCTTCCGAGAGGCTTCCGACGGTCGCATCCATCGCGTCACGATTTTCCGAAAGAAGCCGAACGTCGGTGCGCAGGCGCAGTATACAGCCGCACCGACGTTCGGCTTCTTTCGGCTACGAGTGACGCGATGGATGCGACCGTCGGAAGCCTGTCAATCAAGAAGGAACGCCCGCTCCCGAAGACCCATACCCGGAAGCGACGGAAGAAGATGCAGCTCGAAAACGGGTAAGTACTGCTCATATTTTAATACAAATAGCCGATTCCCCTAGACCGAACGAGCAGGAATCTAAGGGGAGAAAATTTTTTTTTTTAGAAATGGGTGAACTCCCGCTTTAATGAGCAGGAATTTCCTCTTCTGACTTTGGGACAGGAAGTGAAGGGAAAACTCCCCAATGGTGCACCAATGGCAAAAAATAAACCAATAGGGGCTATTACCCTCCCTTATTTAAAACTTTTGCTTGTAGTTTTACTTTAATCTGCCTTTACTTGAATATATTATACTCAATAGTGAAATGGTTAGTGTTGGTAAACATGTTCCTGGCTAGCATGTAAAAGTGCAGTTTTACATTTTATAAAGTGTAGGGATATGTCTTTTGTGCCTGGGGTGGATCCATAAGCCCTAGGCCAGGCTGTACACAAGACTTTGATTTCTTCTTAAGTTTAGATTTAGTGCTCATCCCAGTGAAGACATGAATGAGCGAGTTTGGAGTGTAGGAACTTGACTGGCCTGTACAGAGTCCTGACCTCAACTGGATAGAACACCTGAGCGGTGACTGCGAGCCAGGCCTTCTCATCCAAAATCAGTGTCAAACATTCCCATAATGTGTATTGCAAGTTAAGACAGTCTAAAGGTCAGATGTCTGACTTATCAGTTGTAGTTAATTAGCTCATGTAAATTATGTCTACTAAAGGAATGTGTATTGTATAGCAGGTGTCTATCTTGAAAGGTCATATCTCGGAGTCACCTTGTCTGGGTAAATGATTAGTTAATTAGCTCATGTAAATTAGATCAAGAGCTGGTGTCAGAAAGTCTACCCAAAAGGTGTGTATTGGGCTCCTTGTGTCATGTTGTGGGTGGAGTTGAGTCATTGTTAATTTTTGGTTACTGACTGTATATAAGAGCCTGGTTTTCTCATTAAAGAATCTATCCATTTTAAACCGAGCTGTGTCTCGTTTCTCGTGTCTCGTTTCTGGGGGAATCCGTATGGGTTGTGTTCGCCGGATTGTGGAGTGTTGATAGCTGTCTTGGGTTCGGAATGGAACATCTTAAACGGCTTTAACCCCTGTCCCATTTGGGGGTTCCAATACAAACCCCTTCCCTGCCAGTGTCATTTATACAGTCATCAGTGCATTTTTATAGCACTGATCGCTGTCCCAAAATAGCGTCAGATTTACTAATTACTAATAAAAAAATTGCCATAAATCTATCCCCTATTTTGTAGACGCTATAACTTTTGCGCAAACCAATCAATATACGCTTATTATAATTTGTATTACCAAAATTATGTAGAAGAATACATATGGGCCTAAACGGAGAAAAAATTGCTTTTAAAAAAAATTATTGGGGGATATTTATTATAGCAAAAAGTACAAAATATTGTGTTTTTTTACCAAATTTTCGCTCTTTTTTTGTTAATATCGCAAAGAATAAAAATCGCAGAGATGATCAAATACCACCAAAATAAATCTCTATTTGTGGGGAAATAAGGACGTCAATGTTGTTTGGGTACAGCGTCACACGACCGCAAAATGGTCAGTTATAGCGTTGCAGTGCCGAATCGCAAAAACCGGCCCGGTGATTCAGCAGCCAATTCTTCCGGGGCTAAAGCGGTTAAACCCGACTAATGCTGGCCATACGCTCCACGAAAAATCGTCCGAACGAACTTTCGAAAAAACAAATGTTTGGTCGTGAGCGCAAACGATAGTGCCATCATGTAATGACCGATAAATCATTCAGTGGATAAATCGGAAGGTTAACCAGTTCCCGACGGCTGTACGACTTTGTACGGCCGTCGGGTGGCTCTGAATCCCTGGGAGGCCGTGTTTTTACGGCCGCCCCTTTCCTCGTTCCCCGCGCGCGCTCCCGAGCGCGCATCGGGGAACTCCTGTACTGGCCGTGTCCCTTGGACACAGCCAATTACAGATCGCGGTAAATAGCCAATCACAGCGGCTATTTACAGCGCGATTCTGTGGCCAATGAGAGATGATCTCAAATGTAAACATATGAGATCATCTCTCATTGCCGGCTCTCCCTCCTCACACACACAGCGCGTGTGAGGAGAGAGAGATACTGTGATTGTAAGTAAAAAAATAGAATCGAATGTGAAAAAAAAAAACGTGCCCAATCAGTGCCCAGTGTCCATCTGTGCCACCAGTGTCCACCTGTGCCACCAGTGCCCAGTGCCCACCTCTGCCAAGTGCCCACCTCTGCCAAGTGCCCACCTCTGCCAAGTGCCCACCTGCCACCTCAGTACCCAATCAGTGCCCAGTGATACCTGTGCCACCAGTGTCCACCTGTGCCACCAGTGTCCACCTGTGCCAAGTGCCCACCTGTGCCAAGTGCCCACCTGTGCCAAGTGCCCACCTCTGCCAAGTGCCCACCTCTGCCAAGTGCCCACCTCTGCCAAGTGCCCACCTGCCACCTCAGTACTTTTCAGTGCCCACCTGTGCCACCTCATCAGTGCCTACCTGTGCCACCTCATCAGTGCCTACCTGTGCCACCTCATCAGTGCCTACCTGTGCCACCTCATCAGTGCCTACCTGTGCCACCTCATCAGTGCCTACCTGTGCCACCTCATCAGTGCCTACCTGTGCCACCTCAGTGCACATCTGTGCCGCCTCATCGGTGCACATCAGTACCCATCTCAGTGCCCACCTGTTTCGCCACATTAGTGCCATCTGAGCCGCCTCATCAGTGCCCATCTGTGCCGCCTCATCAGTGCACATCTGTGCAATCAATCATCGCACATCTGTGCCGTCTCATCAGTGCACATCTGTGCAATCAATCAGTGCACATCTGTGCCGCCTCATCAGTGCACATCTATTCCACCCCATCTCTGCCACCTCAGTACCCATCTCTGCCACCTCAGTACCCATCTCTGCCACCTCAGTACCCATCTCTGCCCATCTGTGTCGCCTCAGTGCACATCTGTGCCACACATCTGTGTGAAGTCGCCAGCAACAATGTCTAAGCGTCTCTATTCCACCGAGCAGGCATTTGCAATTATTGCCGCAAGTGACGAGAGCAACGGGGAGCTCTCGTCTTCCGATTCACAGCTGGATTCGGATGTGGATGTAGACTACGAGCCAGTCTACAGCAGTGGAACCGATACAGGCTCAGAGGGGGAAGATAATCAGCCCGCCAAAAGAAGGCGCTCTGGTGAGGCAGTGCCATCCACCAGCACCGTCATGCCATCCACCAGCCCCGTCATGCCATCCACAAGCCCCGTCATGCCATCCACCAGCCCCGTCATGCCATCCACCAGCCCCGTCATGCCATCCACCAGCCCCGTCGTGCCATCCACCAGCACTGCAGTACCTCGGCAGCAAAGGCCAAGGACCCATGCAAGCCTTCCCTATGCCCTTCAGTACCCCTTGTGGCTTCCTCCAAATTCCGGAGAAGCCAACATTCCCCCTTTTACTGCCCAGCCAGGAGTCCAGGTAAACACGGACAATTTTTCCCCAATACATTTTTTCAATTTATTTTTTACTGAGGAACTGCTTTCTAGCGTTGTGGCCCAGTGCAACCTATATGCCCAACAGTTTATCACCAACAACCCCACATCGTCCTATGCCCGTCCCTACAATTGGAGAGATCTAACAGTGGAGGAGTTCAGAATTTTTTTAGGCCTCACCTTTTGTATGGGACTCAACCCAAAAAACGAAAAACATTCATTTTGGTCCAAACGCCCCATTTATCATATGCCCGTCTTTTCTGCATCAATGCCCCGAAACCGATATTTCACGATCCTGAGGTTCCTCCACTTCAACGACAACACCCAGTGCCTTCCCCGAAATGACCCAAATTTTGATAGGCTTTTCAAAATTCGCCCCTTATTAGATTATTTTTCAGAATTATTCCCCCAAATATATACCCCGGAACAACACATTTGTGTCGACGAGTCCCTAGTAAAATTTTGTGGCCGACTTAAGATCAAACAGTTCATGCCAAGCAAAAGAGCCCGCTATGGGGTGAAGATGTACAAGTTATGTGAACGAGCCACAGGGTACTTGTATTCCTTTTTGGTGTACGAAGGGAAGGACACCCAGCTGAATCCCCCCGATTGCCCAGACTACTTGGGATCAAGTGCAAAAGTTGTCTGGCAACTTATCACCCCCCTCCTGGATAAAGGATACCACCTGTACGTGGACAACTTCTACACGTCTCTTCCTCTGTTCCACAACCTGCACCGAAAGAAGACGCCAGCATGTGGCACCGCCAGAAAGAACCGGAAAGGCTTTCCGCAAAGCCTTGTAAATACAAAGCTGAAGAAAGGGGAATCGGCGAGTCTGCGGAACAAGGAGGTTCTGGCAGTGAAGTGGAGGGACAGAAGAGACGTGTATATGTTGTCGTCCATCCACAACGATTCCTTTGTAGAAACCCGCAGAAGGCGTGGCACCACCATCCAAAAACCCACCTGCATTCAGGACTACAATTTGTTCATGGGGGGAGTCGACCTAAATGATCAAATGATGGAACCATATCTACCCACAAGACGCACGTACCATTGGTACAAGAAAGTAGCAATTTATTTTTTTCATTTGGCCGTCTACAACTCCCATATTATTTACCGCAAATCCACCCAAAACCCCCTACCCTTCCTTGGCTACCTGGAGGAAATTACCACTACCCTGATATTCCCGGACGACCTGCCCCAACACATCCGATCAGATGTCCTAAGTCGGCTCTCCGAACGGCACTTCCCAGATAAGGTCCCTCCCACAGCATCAGGCAGACGAGCTCAAAAAAAATGTAGAGTGTGTGCCAGTGTAGGAGTCAGACGGGACACAGTTTATTATTGTGCAGAGTGTCCTTCACAACCAGGCCTCTGTATAATTGACTGTTTCAAACGTTACCATACTAAACTAAAGTATTAGTTTAGTATGGTAAACGTAATCCTCCGTTCCTGCCTTCTCACCCCTTATGCCACTGCCTGCTTTGTAACTGACCCCGGCTTGTTATTGGACCACCCTTCTGCCTAATGATTTTGTAATACCGCTGCCCGATTTGGAATTGACCCTGGACTGTTTTTCGACCATTCTTCTGCCTAACGATTCTGTACTGCCTCTGCCTGATCTGGAACTGACCTCGGACTGTTTGACCATGCCTTTTGCCTGCCTCTTGGACTGATCTTGTACCCTGCTACTGGACTAGTGGGATTCAACACAGGGGTCTCACATATGTGAGGGGCGCCAGAAAAGTTTTTCTGGATGAAGAAAACTTTTTTGTTTTCTCATGCTAGATTAGGGTCTGGTTGCCCGGAGGCTTCAAAGAGATTTGGGTGGGAGAAGCCTCTACCCCTGTCCCCATTCTGTCCTGAACGAGGCCCTCCTGCTGCCTGTAGGACCTATGCCATCATGCCTCTGCCTGTTGCATGAACTGACCACCTGCAGTATCCCTGCCTGGACGTTGCTGACCAGTCCCTGCCTGCTGCCTGGACCAGTGCTATCCTGCTGTGTAGAACTGCGCTACTATTACCAAGGTAATCTTTTGTTTACGCTTTGCTCAGCATAATGTATTTTGGGGTGTAATTCTTGGTATGTGCATGCTATGTGTCTCTGGAACACCTGACGGTGTTCCTTGCATGTTGGATCTCTATATGTGGTCAGGCTGTGTAGAAGTCTCACACATGGGGTATCGTTTTACTCAGGAGGAGTAGCAGAATGTATTTTGGGGTGTCATTTTTGCTATGTACATGCTATGTGTTGGAAATATCTTATCAATGGACAACTTTGTGTAAAAAATATGCGATTTCATTTTTTTTTCCACATATTCCAAAAACTTCTGGAAAAAAATGAACCGTTCAAAAGACTCATTATGCCTCATAGATTATACGTTGGGGTGTTAGCTTTCCAAAATGGGGTCACTTTGTGGGTAATTCCATTGTCCTGGTGTTCCAGGGCCTTCAAACGTGTAATAGGTTGTCAACTAGTTTGATGTGCAATTTATGCTCCTAAAACCCCTGATGGCGCTCCCTGCATGTTGGGCATCTGTATGTGGCCAGGCAGTGAAAAAGTCTCACACATGGGGTATCGTTTTACTCAGGAGGAATAGCAGAATGTATTTTGGGGTGTCATTTTTGCTATGTACATGCTATGTGTTGGAAATATCTTATCAATGGACAACTTTGTGTAAAAAAAATGCGTTTTCATTTTTTTTCCACATATTCCAAAAACTTCTGGAAAAAAATGAACCGTTCAAAAGACTCATTATGCCTCATAGATTATACGTTAGGGTGTTGGCTTTCCAAAATGGGGTCATTTTGTGGGTAATTCCATTGTCCTGGTGTTCCAGGGCCTTCTAAATTGTAATAGGTTGTCAACTAGTTAGATGTGCAATTTATGCTCCTAAAACCCCTGATGGCGCTCCATGCATGTTGGGCATCTGTATGTGGCCAGGCAGTGAAAAAGTCTCACACATGGGGTATCGTTTTACTCAGGAGGAGTAGCAGAATGTATTTCGGGGTGTCATTTGTGGTATGCACATGCCATGTGAGAGAAATAAGCTATTACAATGACACTTTTGAGAAATTTTTTAAATAAAAAATAAAAATCTTAATTTTGCAAAGTGTTTTGGGAAAAAAATTACAACTTCAAATAACTCACCATGCCTCTTACTAAATACCTTGGGATGTCTACTTTCCAAAAAGGGGTTATTTGGGGGGCATTTGTACTTTCCTGGCTTGTTAGGGTCTCAAGAAATGAGATAGGCCTTCAAAACATCAGGTGTGATCAGATGTGATAATTTATTATGATTTGCACTATAGCTTGTAGACTCTAAAACTTTCACACAGACCAAATAATTTCCAAAAAATTTGGGTTATTTTTATCAAAGACATGTAGCAGTATAAATTGTGGCCAAAATTTATGAAGAAAAATTAATATTTTGCAAAATTTTATCACAGAAACTAAGAAAAAAACATTTTTTTTCTAAATTTTCGGTCTTTTTTCATTAATAGCGCAAAAAATAAAAAACACAGAGGTGATCAAATACCACCAAAAGAAAGCTCTATTTGTGGGAAAAAAAGGACAAAAAAATCATTTGGGTACAGTGTTGCATGACTGAGTAATTGTCATTCAAAGTGTGAGAGCCCTGAAAGCTGAAAATTGGTCTGGTCAGGAGAGTGTTTAAGTGCCCAGTATGGAAGTGGTTAATGTGTTTCCCGTCCGAACTTTCTGCACTAGGTATATGTAAAAAAACAATTTTTTTTATTTATGTCCACTGAACGGTTTATCGGTCATTACATGATGGCAATATCGTTTGCGCTCACGACCGAACGTTCGTTCGGACGATTTTTCGTGGAGTGTATGGCCAGCATTAGACAGGGCTGAACTCTCTCTTCCTGGGAGCCTGAACAGCCAATCATCACACAAGAAAAAAATAAACATTTTTTACGTAGGAATCTGACCGTCCTAGGCACGGGGATACTGAAAAAACGAATTTTCCTCACAGAATTGTTTTTTTAGTTCTTGATTATTATGTGGAACCTAATGAAGTTTTCATAAAATAAGACCTTTTGAATGTTTTGTTTGTAACAGGCATTGCTCTGTATCCGGGAAAAGCTGAACTCCTAAGCTGTGAACATCATCTGTATGATCACATCCCGCCACTAAAAAACCCCGGCCAGCCTGGAGAGAACAGCTGTGTGACCCAGAAGATCGACTACATTGATCCGTTCACCAACCAGACCATGGTAAAGTAGTATTCAGTCTCTTCTGTACGTATCCAGGGGAGCTTTGTTTTATTGCCTGACTCTGGATCCTTAGATATACAGTATGGTGAGTGAGCGTTGTCATCCTAGGACAGGAAGTGTGTTACTGGCAGGATCACCAGGTGAAAAATAAGGAAAAAATAAAATGAATGCAGTTACCACATCTAAGGACTGGATTTGTTCTTGGGTTTTCACATGCCCTAAAGGGTGTAGGATTTGGATAGTGGGGTTGGATTAGAAACTCTGTTAGGTGCTTCACAGTGTTGCCAACCGTCCGTATTTTTACGGCCAGTTCGTAAAAACGGGCACTTTTTTCCCCCGTTCGTAAATGTCCGTGGTTGCGGAAATGTGCCAGTAAAAATAGCCGAGATCGATTCGGCTTGGAACTGCGCATGGAGATTGGAGGCAGGGGGTGATGGTGGCTGCGGTGGCACCGCAGAGAAGGATGGAGGCAGGGGGTGTTAGTGGCAGGGGGTGTTAGTGGCAGGGGAAGATTGGAGGCAGGGGGTGTTAGTGGCAGGGGGTGTTAGTGGCAGGGGGTGTTAGTGGCAGGGGGTGATTGGAGACAGGGGTTGTTGGTGGCACCGCAGAGGGGGATGGAGACAGGGGACGATGGAGGCAGGGGGCCTGGGGGAAATTGGAGGCAGGGGGTGTTTGTGGCAGGGGGTGTTTGTGGCAGGGGGTGTTTGTGGCAGGGGGAGATTGGAGGCAGGGGGTGATTGGAGGCAGGGGGTGTTAGTGGCAGGGGGTGATTGGAGGCAGGGGGTGTTAGTGGCATCACAGAGGGGGATGGTGGCACCGCAGAGGGTGGGGGATGGAGACAGGGGTTTGTTGGTGGCACCACCGCAGAGGGGGATGGAGACAGGGGACGATGGAGGCAGGGGGCCTGGGGGAAATTGGAGGCAGGGGGTGTTTGTGGCAGGGGGTGTTTGTGGCAGGGGGAGATTGGAGGCAGGGGGTGATTGGAGGCAGGGGGTGTTAGTGGCAGGGGGTGATTGGAGGCAGGGGGTGTTGGTAGCATCGCAGAGGGGGATGGTTCTACCGCAGAGGGTGGGGGATGGAGACAGGGGTACAATTTCCTATCACTTCCCTTTGGGTCTCCCCCACCCCGATTGCAAAGCTCTACAGGCTTTTTTGCAAAAAATAATAAATGCACTTTTTTTGCTGCCATTATATGGGCACTTTTGTAAAAGGTGGATTTAGCCGTGAAGCGCCCGGTGAAGCGGCCCATGAAGCGCCCCGTGAAGCGCCCTGTATACTGCAATAAGGATCCAAAATATACCTTCACTGAAAATACAGTACAACTTCTCTTTTACATTTTTTCAATATTTGCCTTGAGCGCTGCTTTAATGGCGGATGTAGTGGAACAGTTACAGACCTCAGATTTGTTCAGCTTATCTAAAATGCGTCAGCGGATCCTGGAACAGACTTCCTGACTTAACACGGTTATTATGTAGTCACATTTTTCATTATCATCTAAATGGATGTTAGGTCTTAGGAAATCCCGTGCCAACGTCCGTTTCTCGAAATACATAAAAGGTCAGAATCTGCTTTTTTAAAGTTGAAATCTTGGCTTATTAAAAAAAAAAGTCCGGCGTCACCCGCTGTGACAGCTTTAATTTGAATCGCCGGATTCCCGCCTTCACACAAAGTCCCGCCTCCTGGTTTGGCTCCTTTAAAAGACATCATACTTGTTCAATGGTGGGACATGTTCTGTCTATCATAGGTTGGAGCTGATCCAGGAGGTGGGGCTTTGTGTGACAGCGGGCACCCAGCGATTCAAATTAAAGCTGTCACAGCGGGCGATGCTGGCCTGTGTGAAGATCCAGCAGGCTCTTCTCTTCCCCTCTGATCCCCTGCACTGACAAGGCTGCATTGATTTGCACATGTGAGCCTGCATTGGATGGGCACTGGTGAGCCTGCATTGGATGGGCACTGGTGAGGCTGCATTGGATGGGCACAGGTGAGGCTGCATTGCTGGGCACAGGTGAGGCTGCATTGCTGGGCACTGGTGAGGCTGCATTGGATGGGCACTGGTGAGGCTGCATTGGATGGGCACTGGTGAGGCTGTATTGGATGGGCACTGGTGAGGCTGTATTGGATGGGCACTGGTGAGGCTGAATTGCTGGGCACTGGTGAGGCTGAATTGCTGGGCACTGGTGAGGCTGCATTGGATGGGCACAGGTGAGGCTGCATTGGATGGGCACTGGTGAGGCTGCATTGGATGGGCACAAGTGAGGCTGCATTGGATGGGCACAAGTGAGGCTGCATTGGCTGGGCACAGGTGAGGCTGCATTACTGGGCACAGGTGAGGCTGCACTGAATGGGCACTGGTGAGGCTGCATTGGATGGTCACTGGTGAGGCTGAATTGCTGGGCACTGGTGAGGCTGAATTGCTGGGCACTGATGAGGCTGCATTGGATGGGCATAGGTGAGGCTGCATTGGATGGGCATAGGTGAGGCTGCATTGGATGGGCACTGGTGAGGCTGCATTAATGGCCACTGGTGAGGCTGTATTGCTGAGCTCTGGTCAGGTTGCATTGATGGGAACTGGAAAGGATGCATTGAATGGGCACTGGTAAGGATGCATTGAATGGGCACTGGTAAGGATGCATTGATGGGCAAACAAAGGTACCCGATTTAGTATACATGTACCCATAGGATAACATTGAGGAGAGTTCAGGGGCTGCTGAAAGAAAATGCCCAAAAGCTCCTTAACGTGAGTTTACTGTACATGAGGCCTAAAAGTTTAAAAAAATATTGGTGCATTTTGCCAGGATATCCACCAGATGGCAGCATTGAACCACAGCAACATAAAAACTTTGCCACTCTTAAAGGGAAATTCTAATACTTGTGAGTCAATTCTCACAATGAGTCAGACCAGTCTTTGGAAACAATACATAAATATATAAGTGCAAGCTTGTAAATATGTAAAGTCACAGCAAAAGTCCCACTTTAAGGCTGGGTTCACACTAGTGCAATGTCAGACATTGTAAGCGCCTCATTGCTGTGTCCATTCACATGCGACGTCTGTATAATGCGAATTCAGCCGTACAGTTTGTATGGATGAAATTGCATCGCATTTGAACCAATATGGTGCAGGACCCTTTTTTTGATTCGCACTGGAATCGGATCGCATGGGTGTTCAGACCTATGCGATCCGATTTCACAGTTCACACTGCGTTCTGCGCACCGATTTGGGGGCGTCATTAACTTTACATTGACCACCGCATTGGTTCACAGAGAGCTGTGTGACCTGCCTGCGAGTAAGATGCGATGTGGGAATCCGCACAGGAATCGCGCTGGTTCCCGCATTGCACCGGTATGAACCGAGACCAATACTAACTGAAAATGTACACTCCCTAAACCTGTCCTATATACAGTACTATATACTTGCTGTGTAGGCAGTTGGAGGGGTGCAGCCATGTTTTTGGATGATTGTGTTTTCTGTTGGATACTGATTTAGGTGTTCTATATTAATATTGTGTTTTGTAGAAGCATGCGCTCATTGTTAAAGGCCCGCGTGAAGTGCGGAAGAGAGAGCTGGTCTTTCTGCAGTTCCACCTTAATGAGACAGAACAAGACTTCAGCGCCATCGACTACTTACTGTTCTCTTCTTTTCAGAATTTCCTAACTAGGTAAGAATTCTCCTTTTGCCAACAGATAAAAATACACTGAATATAACATGTGCTCCGAAAAGGAACAAACAAGAAATAAGACAGACTGATTACCAGATGTCATCGAAATGAATATTTACCTTCACTGGCACTCCAGGTAGGTGGCAGTGCCGGTAGGTGGTACTGTGCAGCAGTATTGGCAGTGCAGGTAGATGGTACAATGCAGCAATTCTGGTAGTGCAAGTAGGTCCTATAAAGCAGTAGTTCTGGCAATGCAGGTAGGTAGTACAATGCCATACCTCCCATATTTTTGAGATGGGAATGAGGGACACCTATCAGCAAAAGTATGCAGGCATAGGACACACCCCCTTGTCACGCCCCCTTTTGATAGATAAAAAGTACATTTTATATACATATATATTAGTGGTGCCTCGAAATGGAAATTTCAGAACCGAAACAAAACCAGAATAAAAAAAAATGTCAGGCCGAAACCGAAACTGAAAATTACTTTTCTTTTTTTTTTTTTATAATTACAATTTGTTTTACTTTTTTTTTTTTTTTTTTTACAGTGATATTTTTTTTGAGGTGGGGGGGGGGGTAGTGGATTGTCAGTGTGTTTTTATTATTATTTACATTTTATTTTTTTAATTATTTATTGCAATTTTTTTTTTTTTTTTTTAATCAGCCCTGTTGGGGGGGCTTTGGTGAGATATCAGGGGTCTTAACAGATCTCTGACATCTCCCCTCTGAAACAGGGAAAGGGACTAGGGACACAGGTTCCCCAATCCCTTTCTCTGCAGCTTCAGCTGCGCTGAAAATGAATGGACAGAAAACAGCGGCTTCTCTTTATTCATAAACTGAAACATTGTAAACACAGTTTACGATGTTTCAGTTATGTGAATGGACAGTCAGTCATCACTGACTCTGTCCATTCGGATTTACCGGCTCCTACCCCGCTCTCCATCCTGACAGTTCCAGGGGGTGTTGGAGGAGCACAGAGGGAGAGAGAAACACGGGGGAGACACGGAGGGATACACAGAGGGAGAGAGAAACACGGCTGGGGACACGGAGGGCTACACGGAGGGAGAGAGAAACACAGCTGGGGACACGGAGGGCTACACGGCGGGATACACAGAGGGATACACGGAGGGAAACATGGAGGGATACACGGAGCGATACGCGGCGGGATACACGGATACACGGAGGAGAAGGAAAAACCGAGTGGGACACGGAGGAGAAGGAAACATGGAGGGGGACATGGAGGGAGAGAGACTGCAGCAAAACGGAAGGGGGCTGGAGGAGGACACAGGACAGTCAGCGGTGATTGTGCGAGCAGTCATTATCGGCAATTTTTAAGCTGTTTCGGCATGTCTCCAAAACAGCTGTTTTCGGCCAATATGTATCGGCCACCAATATATCGGTGCATCCCTAATATATAAATATAGATCAGACCAAAATGAGGGACAGATGAGGAAGAAAGAGGGACTTTGCTCCAAATCAGGGAGAGTCCCTCGAAATCAGGGACAGTTGGGAGGTATACAATGCAGTAGTTCTGGCAGTGCAGGTAGGTGGTACAATATATTAGTTCTGGCATTGCAGGTAGGTGGTACAATACATTAGTTCTGGCATTGCAGGTAGGATGTACAATGCAGTTGTTCTGGCAGTGCAGGTAGGTGGTAAAATACAGTAGTTCAGGCAGGGTAGGTAGGAAATACAATGTAACAGTTCTTGCAGTGCAGGTAGGTGGTACAATGTAGCAGTTCTGGCAGTGAAGGTAGGTGGTACAGTGCAGTTGTTCTTACAGGGCAGGTAGGAGGTACAATACAGTATGCAGGTAGTGCAGGTAGGTGGTACAGTACAGTAGTACTGGCAGTGCAGGTAGGTCGTACAATATAGTATTTCTGGCAGTGCAGGTAGGTGGTACAGTGCAGCTGTCCTGGCAGTGCAGGTTGTTGGTACAGTGCAGCTGTCCTGGCAGTGCAGGTAGGTGGTACAATACAGTAGTCCTGGCAGTGCAGGTAGGCGATACAATACAGTAGTTCTGGCAGTGCAGGTAGGTGGTACAATACAGTAGTCCTGGCAGTGCAGGTAGGTGGTACAATACAGTAGTCCTGGCAGTGCAGGTAGGCGATACAATACAGTAGTTCTGGCAGTGCAGGTAGGTGGTACAATACAGTAGTTCTGGCAGTGCAGGTAGGTGGTACAATACAGTAGTTCTGGCAGTGCAGGTAGGTGGTACAATACAGTAGTTCTGGCAGTGTTGGTAGGAAGTACAATGCTAGTATCTTGGCTGTCATTCTGGTCCAATCATTTTAAGTCACTGACCTTGAGCAAGTATACAGATCCAGTGTTCTGACTTTCTGATCTGCATGCTTGTTCCAGGTCAGTGACTCTGTTCTGACGCCAAACACAGCCAGTCAGCTGGCATTCTTAGAAGAAGGTCAGTCCTCGTATCTCTACCTTTAAATCCTGCCTGTGTTGTATTTTTGTCATGGTTCCTTCCATACGGATGGTATGACATTGGAGGAAGTGTGCAGGTTTCCAAGCCCGTGTCTGTATCTTCATAATCTCCCCGGAATACAATCTTCCCTTGTCTTCTGATAAAACCTCCATCGCCTCCTCAATGGGCTCTTTGTGCTCGGCAGGCGCTTCATCTCTGGTATTAGGACTCTGACGTAGCTGAAATTTAGAAGGATGATCAGGATGAAAAGAGCATTTTTATTTAGTTGATAACATTAATCTCTGTGTAAACTGGACCACGTGCCCGTACCTGTGCCAGGCTGGGAAGAGAACCCATTATCCTTGGCATGGACTGCGACTGGTGGCCGTGTTTGTGCTGCCCATAAATCCATCTGTTATTATAATTATTATTATTGGCAAGAGTCATAAACACCTGAGTGTTCAGCTTACTAAGGGATGCAGTGCCCAATTACCAAGTAGGCAGAGTAGGGCTCGGCTCGGCCTATGGGTCCCAAGCCATTAAAGGGCCCTGCGATAATGGATCAGAATTAAAATAATATTGATTTGATCTTGAAAGGAAATTACAATGAAGCTTTCTTAAAGTGGTAGTAAACCTAGTTACACCACTTGTACCTACAGGTAAGCATATAATAAGGCTTACCTGTAGCTACTGTGAATATCTACTGAACTTGCACAGTTTAGGAGATATTCAGAGTGCATGCAGCCTCGGACATCACGGCATATGCGCTCTGAATGTCCACTTACAGTGAGAAATAATTCCGCTCAGAAAACTGCTGATCCCTTGGCTTTGCTTCCGTCCCACCAAGCCAAAAGGGTGCTGGCTATGCACAGGTGCATTGGATGAAAAGAGGTCCTGAACTGCCGCACTCCTTAAAACGATATCTTTATTTAGCAAGTGAAATCCAAAAAACAAACGTCCACTTACAGTGCCGGACCTTCAGAGACTGTGCCGTAAACGGCGACTCCCACATGCATGCGTGGAAGTGACGTCATCGCGTCCCCGGCCACTCATGTAGCCTGGAGGCTGCAAACCCGGAAGGAAGATGGGGGGAAGATGTCAGCCCTCTCAGTGTTGACAGCGCAGAGTTTAATCCAGCACTGAGGGGTGACATGACTCCTTTACCTCAAAGTCTGGAATCAGCGCTAAATGCACACTAATAGGACATGTGTTTAAGTTGCCTATAGCCAAAAGGTTATTTTTTTTGGATAGTGTAGGGAAGAGTTAAAGCCCAACTCCGAGCACAGCAACAACAACAAAAACACCCATGCATTGCCCCCCACAGACGCACACACTGCAAAGGGTTACAAAGGCTAAATGCTCTTTCTACTTAGGAAAACTAGAGTAAGGAGAAATACATGTCCTATTCTATGCTCCAGCAAGGTCCCAATGGCAGGGCAACCGGTCCCCCACTTGAAGATCTATAAGTCGCTTATAACTCACTGCCACCACATATAATAGAGGATAAGGCTAGGTTCACCGTGCAATTTTGCACAGACACACATTGCCCTTTAGTGGACGCACCATTCATTGTTAATGGCACCTCCACTCATTTGCACATGCGTACACCAAACAGGTGCAGCATACTTTTGGAAAAGAGTGTTTTTTTTTTTTCAATTAAATGAATGGGTTGCCCTACACACGATGTGCGGGAACGAGTCCATGTTTTATCGTACCTATAGCCTTGCATTTTATGTTTTTAGGAAGAAGAGGGCAGAATGCTGTACAGAGCTTGGAATAGGGCAGAGGCTCAACTAGAACCTTCAGGGTCCTGGTGCAAGAAACCATGAAGGCCCCCCCTGGCCTCTGACCGGGGCCCTTCCCACTGATCCTAGGGCCCTTTACTCCCATCGTGGGACCCTTTATTACGGTCCCACAGCAGGCCACTTTCCTGTCATCTTGGGGTCCCCCCCAACACCAGAGCCTAATTGCCAGTGCAACCTTTGTGATCCTTGAAGTTCCTCCACTGGTGTTAGTAGTTTTTTATTTTTGTTAAAATAAATTTTTACAATTTTTTTATTTTATTTTTTATATTTAAGACCCTCATGGGGGGCTTTGGTGAAATATCAGGGGTCTAAACAGACTCCTGATGTCTCACTTTTGAGACAGAATAAGGGACTGAGGACAGATTCATCAGTCCCTTTCTCTGCAGCCTCAGCTGCACAGAATGGATGAACAGGAATAGCTCTGTACAGAGCTTCCCGTTCATTTATAAATGGAGGAATAGTAAACACAGATTACTATGCCCCAGCTATGACTGAGTCAGTGATGATTGGTACTGAGATTGCTGACTCTATTCATTAAGGTAAGGAAGGGGCTGGTAAATTACTGGCCCCATACCCTGCTCTCCGTCCTGACAGATCCCCCACAGCAGGCGGCTGAAGGTGATAGGGGAAACCCCTGCAGCGCTGCAGGGGGGGGGGAAGCACACAGGAGCCCAGGGCAGCAGGACATCGATAGGGAGGCGGTGGGAGCAGAATGTGGAGGATCCGATGTCCTCCATTTCCCTCCTGCAACCGCTGAATGTCTGCGGGAGGGAGAGGAGGAGAAGCAGACATTCAGCAGCTGCATGGAGGTATCAGTTCCTCTACATGCCGCCATTCCCAATGCCCTTCTATTCAGACGTACGGGGGGCACTTGGGCCCCCTGGAGCATGGGGCTCGGTCGCATTGGCGACCCCTGAACGTACTCCCATACTTCCTAGACTTAAATAACATTTATTTCCACCTCACCATGCATTCAGGGAGTGAACACACAAAATAATTAAACAGATAAAATTACACTGCTGCTGATCTAATTATCTTAAAATTAAACTTAAAAATAGTGGAAAATAAAGAAGTGCAATAAACAACTATTCCTAAAAAAAATCCTACCAGCAATGTGTTGCATACAAAAAAAATCATATATGTTAACAGTATTTCGCTTTTATTGTATATGATTTTTTACTTTGTATGTAACAGCGCTGCTAGGAATAGTAGTAGTTTGTTTTACTTTTTATTTTTTGCAATTTTTAAATATTTAGGGGCAGATCCACAAAGATCTGCCCCGGCGCAGCGTATCTAAGATATACCTACGCCGCCGTAACTTCCTTTTTTTGGTTCGAATCCCCAAAGAATTTGCGCCGTATGTTACGGCGTAGTGTATCTCAAGCGGTGTAACGGCGCGGAATTCAAATTGGCGATTAGGGGGCGTGTTTCATTTAAATGAAGCGCGTCCCCGCGCCGAATGAACTGCGCATGCTCCGTTTCTAAATTTCCCGCCGCGCATTGCGCGAAATGACGTCATTTTTTAAACTTAGACGTGACTTACGTACATTCCGATTCACGGACAACTTGCGCAAAAAAAAGAAAAAATTCAAATTTCGACGTGGGAACGACGGCCATACTTAACATGGCAAATCTAACTATACGCGACGAAATAGCAGCTTTAACTATACGCCGGAAAAAGCAGACTACAGACGGCGTAAAAAAAATGCGCCGGCCGGTCGTACGTTCGTGGATCGTCGTAAATAGCTAATTTGCATACCCGACGCGGAAAATGACGTGAACGCCACCCAGCGGACGCCGAAGAATTGCATCTTAGATCCGAAGGCGTACGAAGACTTACACCTGTCGGATCTAACCCAGAAGCCGTCGTATCTTGTTTTGAGGATTCAAAACAACGATACGAAGCGGTAAATTTGAAAGTACGCCGGCGTATCAGTAGATACACCGGCGTACTCTGTCTGTGGATCTGCCCCTTAGCATTTAACCCCACAACAAGGGAAGATTTTATTTTAATTCTTGGAGTTGGGTTTTAAAAATAACCACAATTGGTTTAATCTCTGTGTACCATTGCGGAAATTCCCCTTCTCTTCCTATCCCAGATGCACAACAGGAAGTAGAAGAAATCATGCAATATTGGTACACTTCTTGATTCATTCATTCCTTCCATTATTATTTACAGTGCAAATCAAACAAAATTCATGCAGGAC
Organism: Rana temporaria; assembly: GCF_905171775.1. NCBI lineage: Eukaryota > Metazoa > Chordata > Amphibia > Anura > Ranidae > Rana > Rana temporaria. The sequence goes on from NC_053492.1 coordinate 437,152,936, forward strand.
TGTGAGAGTTCCTTCTCCAGCTGGAAGTTCTCCGGGGGATTTCGCACATGGGTGAAAATGTCTCTTGTGAAGACAACGGAGGAAGATGGAAGCCAATCGGTGGAATTCAAACAGGAGGTGGGAGATCAGATTCAGCTAAAGAAATAAATAAGTTGGACGCCACCACTGACGTCTGTTCAGAAAATGCCAGTTCTCCGGCTGTCATAGTAATTGAGTGAGCATGCTGCTCCAGGCCACGCCCCCTCGGACAAGTGTCTTTTATACACATAACGAGTTGTTGTTAGGATCACCTTCTTAAAGCGGAGTTCCAGCCTTTTTTTAAGTTTATTAAAAGTCAGCAGCTACAAAAAATGTAGCTGCTGGCTTTTAATAAACAGACACTTACCTGCTCCACGGCTCCAGCCCCTCGGCGGAAGGGGGAAGTGGGACAGGAAGTCCCCTTCTCCTGAAGCCCCCACTCCCCCCCCCAAAAAAATTACATGCCAAATGTGGCATGTAAGGGGGCGAGGAGTGGGTTAAGCGAAAGTTCCATTTTTAGGTGGAACTCCGCTTTAAATTGACAAGACTAATCTGTGTACCACATGAGCGCATACTAGAGCTGCACGATTCTGGCCAAAATGAGAATCACGATTTTTTTTCTTATAATGAAGATCACGATTCTCTCACGAAACTCACGGCGTAAAATCTTTTACATTTATACAAAAAAAAATGGGCTAACTTTACTGGCTAGTTTTTTTTAGAATTCATTAAAGTAATTTTTTCCCAAAAAATTGCATTTAAAAAGACTGCTGCGCAAATACAGTGCAACATAAAATATTGCAGCAACCGCCATTTTATTCTCTAGGGTCTCTACTAAAAAAATATATAATGTTTGGGGGTTCTAAGTAATTTTCTAGCAAAAAAAATAATGATTTTAACTTGAAAAGAGCTGTCAGAAAAAGGTTTGGGAGTAGAACCACATACATTTGCGTGGGCGCAGCGTATGTGAGATATGCTACGCCGCTGTAACTTACTTTGTAAATCTTTGAATCCAGAAAGAATTTACGCGGTAAGTTACGGCGGCGTAGTGTATCTCTCGCGGCGTAAGGGCGCGGAATTCAAATGCGGCGAGTAGGGGGCGTGTTTCATTTAAATGAAGCGCGTCCCCGTGCCGAACGAACTGCGCATGCCCCGTCCATCAAAACTCCCAGGGTGCATTGCTCCAAATGACGTCGCAAGGACGTCATTGTTTTCGACGTGAACGTAAATGGCGTCCAGCCCCATTCACGGACGACTTCCGCAAACGACGTAAAATTTTCGGAATTATACGCGGGAACGACGGCCATACTTAACATTGAGTACGCCACCAGATAGCAGCTTTAACTATACGTCGGAAAAAGCCGAACGGAAATGACGTAAAAGAATGCGACGGCCGCTCGTACGTTTTCGTGGATCGTCGGAAATAGCTAATTTGCATACTCGACGCGGATTACGACGTGAACGCCACCCAGCGGCCGCCGGAAAATTGCATCTTAGGTCCGACGGCACAGATGCCGTCGTATCTTGTTTGGTGGATACCAAAACAAAGATACGACGCGCAAAATTAGAAATTACGCTGCGTATCAACAGATACGCCGGCGTAATTTCTTTGGGGATCTGCCCCTTGGTGTTTAAGTGGTTAAACGTTCCTAATTTACACACAGAAGTTTATTCCTTTGATGTACAAGTCAATGTGATACAATGTTTAGACTTAAATTTCCACTGATAAAGAATGTTTTCAAAACTTGGCAGATTGCCCAGACTTTGACTTTTGGCTGAGAGCAGACAGGAAATTATTTGCATACCAAAGTGCAGAGAGAAAATTATTTTCATGTCAAAGATCGTGAAACCCTGTGTCAAGAATCGCAATGGGAAAAAGATCGCGATAACGATTCTTGATGATTATTCGTGCAGCTCTAGCGCATACTGTAGCCAGTCTGTGGGAGTCAGAATTATTGTTGGTTGGTAGGGGATCAAATACTTATTTTACTCACTGAACTGAAACTCAATTTATATCATTTGTGTCGTGTTTTATTTCAAAATGTTTAGTTGATATTTTGTCTCTATCATTTAAAATTCACCTAGGATAAAAAATATAGACTCCTCATTTCTTTGTAAGCAGGAAAACTACAAAATCAAACGGGATCAAATTATAATAATAAAATACTGTACATGGGCCAGTTACTACTGTTTATTAAATCATTTTTGTTTTTTTTTGATGATTATAGACAAGTGTGGTGAATTTCATTGATCGGAGATCAGCTGCTGAAAAGGGGGACCAGTTGTTCTTTGTGGTATTTGAATGGAAAGACCCGTACATGCAAGAAATTCAGGATGTGAGTATACAGCCCAACACTGAGAATGTGTGAAATGGAATCAAATCAGTTTTACAGCAATGCAAGGAAACTGTACACACGACCGTTTTTGATGACGAGAAAAATGCAATTTTTTAAATTGGTCATGAAAAACAGCCGTGTGTAGGCTCCAGAGCATTTTTCTCAACAAGAAAAAATGGGCTAAAATTTTTTAGAACCTGCTCTTTTTTTTTTTGTCGTTTTTCACGTCATTCTTTTTCACGATCGTGTGTACGCTTTTACGAGGGGGAAAAAAACGTGCATGCTCAGAAGCAAGTTATGAGACGGGGAAATTAGCAAGAGCAGCCCAAAGGGTGGCGCCATTTGAATGGAACTTCCCCTTTATAGTGCCGTCGTACGTGTTGTACGTCACTGTGCTTTGCTCAATTTTTTTCACGAACGTCTGTATGCAAGGCAGGCTATAGAGGAATCGCGACAAATCACGTTGAGAAAAACGTTTTTTTGCATGACATGAATAACAGTCGTGTGTACGCGGCATAAGCCAGAAGTATTTCCATGTTTCCAATAAGCAGTAAATACGTTTTAAAACATGTCTGTGTAGCTGTAGGCACTGTGGAGCAATCCATTCCCAAAGTTCACTTCATTAGCCCATGAGTTCATGAGGTTGTTATTTTCCAGGTGACCAAATACAGGGAACAACTAAACATGAACTGATATTAAAGCTGAGTTCCACCTACCTGATTATCAGCCATGTTCTCTCTTCCTCTACACATCTGCTTTCAGAGCACATGGCAGGTTGTCAGGAAGAGGTTGGTGGAAACACAAAAAAAACATCCCAAAAAATGCGTTAAGCCGCACATCGTAATTATTTTTGCTCTTTTTGAACATGTGACCAGCAGCAATGGACTAGAAGCTCCTCCTGCTTATGTTTCCCTGCAGACAGGCTGGGAGAGAGCTGGTTTATGTGACAGCTGTATATCAATTCGTTTTTTTTTTTATTAAAATAATTACAGTGCCATCATCCACATACAGAAACAGAAGGGACAATGTAAAATAAACCGTGTGTGTGTGTTTAGTATCACTTTTAGTCAGTGGCGGCCCGTCCATAGGGGGCGCATGGGCGCCGCCCCCCCTCTCCCCAAAGCCAGTAAAAAAAAAAAAAAAAAAAAAATGAAAAAAAAAAATTTTTTTTTGGGCCCTTTAAGAAAAAAAAAAGGTCCTTTAAGACGGTGCATGTTCAGGGTGAGCGCCGGTCAAAGACTCAGAGCACTGCTATAGCATCATTGAAGCGTCATGCCAATGCAGCAGGCAAGACGCTTCATTTGCAGTTTTTTTTTAAGCTCTGTGGCTATGTGCTGTGCGCCATGAGCCAATCACTCTCCAGTGTCTCCACTCTCCTCTCTAATTGGGTCCTGCTGCTTCCTCACTGCAGAAGGAAATGGGCGGTGCTTTCCCCAGGGCAGTGTTACTTTCGCTTTTGACTCCAGGAGGAATCAAGGTAAGAAACTTTATTAAAATACTTTATTTGTCTCATTGTCTGTCCTGTCCAGTGTCCCTGTCCACCCCATCATGTCCAGCACCTTATGCTGTATGCTCAGCCTGTACTGTGATCGGACTGAGAGAGGACAGGAGGGAGGGGGAGGGTGCCGTGCTTCACATCTCCTGTCTGTGTGTGAGGGCTTAGAGTGCCTGCGTCCTGCAGCTGTACAGATCTCTTATCTCTGTCTGCCTATCTAATCTATCTGACTGTCCCCGCTCTCTCTCTCTCTCTCTCTCTCTGTCTCTCTCTCTCTCTCTCTCTCTCTGTCTATCTATCTGTTTAATTATCTATCTATCTCTCTATCTATCTATAGCCATATCTATCTATCTATCTATCTATCTATCTATCTATCTATCTATCTATCTATCGCCATATCTATCTATCTATCTATCTATCTATCTATCTATCTATCTATCTATCTATCTATCTATCTATCTATCTATAGATCTATCTATCTCTCTATCTATAGCTCTATGTCTCTATCTATCTATGTCTCTATCTATCTATCTATAGCTCTATCTATCTCTCTCTCTCTCTATAGATCTATCTCTCTCTCTCTCTCTCTCTCTATAGATCTATCTCTCTCTCTCTCTCTCTCTCTCTATAGATCTATCTCTCTCTCTCTCTCTCTCTCTATAGATCTATCTCTCTCTCTCTCTATCTATCTATCTATCTATCTATCTATCGCCATATCTATCTATCTATCTATCTATCTATCTATCTATCTATCTATCTATCTATCTATCTATCTATCGCCATATCTATCTATCTATCTATCTATCTATCTATCTATCTATCTATCTATCTATCTATCTATCTATCTATAGCTCTATCTATCTATCTCTCGATCTATAGATCTATCTATCTCTCTATCTATAGCTCTATGTCTCTATCTATCTATGTCTCTATCTATCTATCTATAGCTCTATCTATCTCTCTCTCTCTCTCTATAGATCTATCTCTCTCTCTCTCTCTCTCTCTATAGATCTATCTCTCTCTCTCTCTCTCTCTCTATAGATCTATCTCTCTCTCTCTCTCTCTATAGATCTATCTCTCTCTCTCTCTCTCTCTCTCTCTCTATAGATCTATCTCTCTCTCTCTCTATCTATCTATGTCTCTATCTATCTATCTATCTATCTATCTATCTATCTATCTATCTATCTATCTATCTATCTATCTATCTATCTATCTATCGCCATATCTATCTATCTATCTATCTATCTATCTATCTATCTATCTATTAGCTACCTCTGTCTAATTATCTATCTATTTATCTATCTAATTATCTGTCTGTCTATCTATATCTATCTGTCTGTTTAATTATCTATCTATCTATCTATCTATCTATCTATCTATCTATCTATAGCTATCTGCCTAATTATCTATTTATCTATCTAATTATCTATCTATATCTATCTGTCTGTCTGTTTAATTATCTATCTATCTATCTATCTATCTATCTATCTATCTATAGCTCTATGTCTCTATCTATCTATCTATCTATCTATCTATCTATCTATCTATAGCTCTATATCTCTATGTCTCTATCTATCTATCTATCTATCTATCTATCTATTTGTCTGTCTATCTAATTATCTATAGCTAGCTGTCTGTCTGATTATCTATCTATCTATCTATATCCATCTAATTATCTATCTATATCTATATATCTGTCTGTTTAATTATCTATCTACAGCTCTATCTATCTATCTATCTATCTATCTATCTATCTATCTATCTATCTATCTATCTATCTATCTATCGCTCTCCCTCTCTCTCTCTCTTTCTCTGTCTCTCTCTATCTGTTTAATTGTCTATCTATCTATCTATCTATCTATCTATCTATCTATCTATCTATCTATCTATCGCTCTCTATCTAATTATCTATCTATATCTGTCTGTCTGATTATCTATCTATCTATCTATCTATCTATCTATCTATCTAATTATCTATATCTATATGTCTGTCTAATTATCTATCTATCTAATTATCTATCTGTATGTCTAATTATCTATCTATCTAATTATCTATAGCTCTATCTCTCTCCCCCTCCCTCCATCTATCTATCTGTTTAATTATCTATTTCTCTATCTAGCTATGTCTCTCTATCTATCTATCTGTCTGTCTGTCTATCTAATTATCTATCTAATTATATATAGCTCTATCTCTCGCTCCCTCCCCCTCCCTCTATCTATCTATCTATCTATCTATCTATCTATCTATCTATCTATCTATCTATCTATCTATTTGTTTTATTATCTGTCTGTCTATCTATCTATCTATCTGTCTCTCTGTCTGTCTGCAGGTCCCATTGTCTGCGAGTGGCGGGGGGGGGGGGGGGGGGGGTTGACTGGGGTTTTGTTTGCGCCCCCCCAAAAAAATAGAGCACCAGCCGCCACTGCTTTTAGTACTGCCTAGAGATGTTAGTCTCCCAGCATTGTCTGCTTCCTCTGTAGACCTGAGCTGTGTTCACACTTCTGGTACTGAGGAGCTCATAACAGCTGGATAGCGAGTAATCCAATTCAGCCACATCTGCTTCTCATCCACTCTTAATCTGCTTCTCTCTAGTTATTTCCTTTCCTTATTTTATTCCCGGTCTGCAGATCATCACTGCCAACCCCTGGAGCATGATCGCTCTCCTCTGTGGCGTCTTTCTGGTTTTATTTAAGGCCGCCGACTTTGCCAAGCTCAGCGTGAAGTGGATGATCAAAATCCGGAAGCGGCATCTGAAGAAGAGAGCGCGGGAGCTGAACCACATAAGCTGAGATGGCGATTGGACCAGCCGTCACTTCATAGTGTTACAGAGGGAGCAGGAAGGTCAAGAACCGCTGTCATTTGTCCCATAAAAAGGAGAATCGGCGGGAGGGCGTTGCTAAAAACTTTCTAGGTGTTAACTGTAATGTAGGATCAGCATAGTCTTAGGCCCCTTTCACACCTGCGGAACGCAGGTGTGGGACATACATTGGTTTCTATAAGATCGCGGATGTCAGCGATGAACATCCGCTGACACCCGATCTCGTCCGCCTCCGCAATGATCCGATTCTGCAGACGGAAGTAAACCCTATTTTTCCTTCCGTCTTTGGATCGGATGAACGCGGACAGATGGTCCGTGTTCATCCGATCCCCCCATAGGGAAGAGCGGAGAAAAGACAGGGCGGTCCCTGCACAGTGTGCGGGGACCGCCCTGTCATCCGCCGGCTCAGCGGGGATCAACGGAGCGATTACTGATCCGCCCCGTGTGAAAGGGGCCTAAGGAGGATCCAGGGTTGGACGGGGCCAGGAGCCAGGCAGGAAGTGACCTTCAAAAGGTGGAGCCGGTATTTAAAGAAGACCTCCAGAAATGCAAAAGCCCATCTTTTAAACTTTGCCCCCTCACTGCTCTTATTTCCTGTATATGGTTTCTAATACATCAAATATCTTTTTTAAGCTTTTTCCAAGTGGTCAAGTGACCGCAAAGGTCCAGAAAGTGTGTCCCCTGTGTGGAGGGCTAACGACGCCGCTGAATCCATAGAGCAGTGATGTCATCCTACTGGTATCCATGGCTCTAAGGCAGTGTTTCCCAACTCCAGTCCTTAAGGCACACCAACAGGTCATGTTTTCAGGATTTCCCTCAGATGAAACGGCTGTGGTAATTACTAAGGCAGTAAAACTGATCAAATCACCTGTGCAAAATAATGGAAAACCTGAAAACATGACCTGTTGGTGCGCCTTGAGGACTGGAGTTGGGAAACACTGCTCTAAGGTGTTGTTGAGCATGAGAGAGTTAATGCCCACCAGCCTGTGAGCCTGGTGCCGCGGGCAGTGAACACACAGAATGTATTAAAAGGTAACAGCGCCACAGATATGTGTGTCCTACTAGACAGCAGCTGCTCTGAATATTGCGAGTGACAATAAACAAACAATGTGAAGTGATAAGAGAAGCGCTGGTCCACACCACATTATCCAATCACCTCAATATACTGCGCAAATAATCCTATGAAATAGAGTGGAACCTCGGATTACGAGCATAATCCGTTCCAGGAGAATGTTTATAATCCAAAGCACTCGCATATCAAAGCGAGTTTCCCCATTGAAGTCAATGGAAACGAAAAAAAATTTTTACGCATTAACCACTTAACCCCCGGACCATATTGCTGCCCAAAGACCAGAGCACTTTTTGCGATTCGGGACTGCGTCGCTTTAACTGACAATTGCGCGGTCGTGCGGCGTGGCTCCCAAACAAAATTGGCGTCCATTTTTTCCCACAAATAGAGATTTCTTTTGGTGGTATTTGATCACCTCTGCGGTTTTTATTTTTTGCGCTATAAACAAAAATAGAGCGACAATTTTGAAAAAAATGAATATTTTTTACTTTTTGCTGTAATAAATATCCCCCAAAAATATATAAAAAAAAACATTTTTTTTCCTCAGTTTAGGCCGATACGTATTATTCTACATATTTTTCGTAAAAAAAAATCGCAATAAGCGTTTATTGATTGGTTTGCGCAACATTTATAGCGTTTACAAAATAGGGGGTATTTTTATGTCATTTTTATTAATATATTTTTTTTACTAGTAATGGCGGCGATCAGCGATTGTTTTTCGGTGCTGCAACATTATGGCGGACACTTCGGACACTTTTGACACATTTTTGGGACCATTGGCATTTTTATATCGATCAGTGCTATAAAAATGCATTGGATTACTATAAAAATGCCACTGGCAGGGAAGTGGTTAACACTAGGGGGCGGGGAAGGGGTTAAGTATGTTCCCTGGGTGTGTTCTTACTGTGGGGGGGGGGGGTGGCCTCACTAGGGGAAACACTGATCTTCTGTTCATACATTGTATGAACAGAGGATCAGCGTTTCCCCCCGTGACAGGACTGGGAGCTGTGTGTTTACACACACAGCTCCCGGTCCCCGCTCTGTAACGAGCAATCGCGGGTGCCCGGCAGCGATCGCGCCCGCCGGGCACCCGCGGCCACTAAAAGAGCCGACGTAGAGCTACGGGCTCTCGCCCAGGAGAGCCGACCTGCCGCCGTAGAATGACGGCGGCTGGTCGGCAACTAGTTAACTTCAATAGCAAGCAATATCTCATGCGGCCAGAGGTGGGGGGGGGCGCCGGAGATCCTCGGGAACACACGAAAAGGCCCCAGGGACAGCTAGGCTGACCTCGGCAGGGCTCGGGAATGGCGTATTTCCAAATCTTTATTATAATTTCCGAACGGCGCCGTTAGGCTCTGCTCGGCTCCGGCGCTCCCTCCCCACCTCAGGCCAAATGCGGTACTGCACACCGCTTTGGCTTGAATCCTTCTCGTATCGCGAGACAACACTCTCAAACCGAAATAAGATTTTAAAAAATACAGTGCTCATATTGCGAAACTCTTGTTAACAGCATTACTCGCAATCCGAGGTTCCACTGTACATCTAAAAAAATCCCATAGACAACTATATACAAAATATAATAAAGTGCTAGTGCAACCTAAGCAATCGTGCAGCAACATGTCTTCAAAGTGCTTGTATGATAAATTCATAAAGATTTCCCCCAAAAATATTTAGGGCGAGGACGCTGATGACATGCGCATGCTGGTTCACACTTGCGGTCTATGATACATCCGAAGGTGAACAGTTATTAGCAGCTGAGCGTGTTCTTCCCTAGTGCCGGATAGGCAATTTTGGAATGTGAGTGGAACAAAAACATTTTTTTAATCAGCCTGTGATACGGTTTTACACTATGGGAGCCTTCTTCCTTCTCTTTATTTCCTACATTATATGCTGTGATCTATGAGATGAGAGTCTGACTAAGAAATCCGAGAGGAAAGGGGAGTTGTTTGCCGGTTTATAATCTTCCCAGCATTCATCTGGTCCATTTTAGTGCGAGTGGTGAAGGTAGACAGTGGTGAAGCACTTGGGGACTTTTACTACAGAACAGTTTTTAAATAATAAAAAAATTGTATTTTATTTTATATTTGAATAGTTTAAAATATATATATATGGGGGTAGATTCACAAAGGAGATACGACGGCGTATCTCTGAGTCTGGCCGGTCGTATCTATGCGCCTGATTCATAGAATCAGTTACGCATAGATTTCTATTAGATCCGACCAGCGTAAGTCTCTTATGCCGTCGGATCTTAACTGCATATTTACACTGGCCGCTAGGGGCGTGTACGCTGATTTACGCCTAGAATATGTAAATCGGCTAGATACGCAAATTCACGAACGTACGCCCGGCGCCGACGCAGTACAGATACGCCGTTTACGTTAGGCTTTTCCCAGCGTAAAGTTACCCCTGCTATATGAGGCGTATATGCGGCGTACCAATGTTAAGTATGGCCGTCGTTCCCGCGGCGAAATTTGAAAAATTTACGTCGTTTGCGTAAGTCGTCCGTGAATGGGGCTGGACGTCATTTACGTTCACGTCGAAACCAATACGTCCTTGCAGCGTACTTTGGAGCAATGCACACTGGGAAATTCCACGGACGGCGCATGCAAAACGTCAATCACGTCGGGTCAGGGTTAATTTGCATAACACACGCCCACCTCTTCACATTTTGAATAAGGCGGGCTTACGCCGGCCTATTTACGCTACGCCGCCGCAACTTTCTTTTGAGAATACGGCACTTGCCTGTAAAAGTTGCGGAGGTGTAACGTAAATAGGATACGTTACGCCCGCACAAACATACGCCATTCTACGTGAATCTACCCCACGGTGTGTATATATATATATATATATTTGTAATATATATATATATATTTTTTTTTTTTGGGAGGGGGGGTGGGGGGATCTTTATGAATTTATCATACAAGCACATTGATGACATGTTGTTGCATGATTGCTTAGGTTGCACTAATTTGATGCACTTTATTATACTTTGTATATAGTTGTCTATGGGATTCTTTGGATGTATTTCATAGGATTATTTGCACAGTATATTGAGGCGATTAAATATTGCGGTGCAGAATAGCGCTTCTCTTATCACTTCACATTGAACACACAGAATCTAAGTTTGGCAATAGCAATAAATTGTAGAAAAGTTAAGCAAGTGCATACAGGCCCAGCGGGGAGACACACCCGTGCGGAGCCGCTTACAGCTGTGATGAGTGAGTGAGTAACTTATATAGCGCTACAAATGCGAACTAAATCGCCTCAAGGCGCTGTAACCAATGTGGTCGTCCAGCCATGCTTCAGAATAGATGAGTCTTACGTTTTTTTCTGAAGGCCGATGACTTTCCTCCAACCGAATGTCTCCGGGTAGAGCGTTCCATAACCGAGGTCCTTGGATAGCGAATCTTCGTTCTTTCGTTTTGTAGCGAGATTTGGGGATGATGGCGGTGGAACAGCGGTTGGAAGACTGGAACATGCCAACAGCGTCTGCCATGAGGAGTATAATGCGGCATGGCCAGTCCACACCCAAAGGGGAGGCTCCCTGGAGGAGGTAGATGTAGTCCCTGCACTGTCTCTGCTCCTCCAGAACCTTTCCCTATCTCTAAGTACTTCCCCTGTCAAACAGGGAACCTGTTCCTACACTAGCCACTTGCATAAAGCGCGCCAAGTCTGAGCGCTGGAGTGTTAAATAGACTCTGCCTGACCTAAGATGGTCGCCAAACTCACACAGGGTACCAGCATCCAATCAGATAGTGGCCCCCCTGTAACCGAGGAAACCAAGTTGCTCTCAACTTCCTCCCTTATCTGCATTGCCTCTGTGGTTGTGCACCACCTGCAGTGGAGAATACAGACTGCACCTGCCTACAAGCTGCTCAGACAAACACATTTGCTGGAGCTTTGCAGTCATGTAACCATTTACAAAAAGTTTAAATAAAGGTATTTACATTGAGATCTATTAGAAACCGTATGCAAGAAATATTAGGAGACATTTAAAAGGTGGGCAATTGCATGGCCTTTCCTTCTACTTTCATTTTTAAGTCCTGCTTAAATAAATGATAAGTGTATTCAGATAAAGTGCATGTGTCCTGTTTGCCCCTATCAGCTGACCTAACCAATGTCGCCCTCCTCCCTTGTTCCAGAGAAGCACACTTGCCTCTAAATGACGGTTGTTTACATCCCACACTGTAAGTCCTCTGTCTCCTGGCCATGCCTGTGCAATTGAGATTTATAGAAGTCTATGGGGCCCACCTACCTCTGTCTCTTGGCTGAGCGACAAGCCCTATGTACTTCTATGGGGCTCTAACTGCACAGACATGGCCAAGTGACAGAGGACTTGTACTGCAAGATGTAAACAACCCCTGGAGGCCACGTCCATCAGATGGAGGTAAGTAGGCATTTCTTGTGAGGGGGAAGAGATCAATTAGGTCAGCTTAATAGGGCAAGTGCACTTTGTCTGAAAGGGCTCTTATTATTTTGGGATAACTTGCACAACGTTATGTACAAGAATAAGGACTAAGGGGAAAAAGATTATCTGCCCCAAACACAACTGTGCTCCACCCTGCCATGCCACCCTCTCCACTCCCACAAAACCATTACAACAGTATTAACAGGCTAATGCACAAATGGGTCAGATTTTCACCACTGGAGCCTGTAGGCCCTCAAAGTGATACCCTTTTACACAGAGGGGTAGATTCAAGAAGCAATTGCGCCTGTGTAACCATAGGTTACACAGCGCAATTGCTTACTTGCCCCGGCGTAACGAGTGCTCCTGATTCAGGAACCTCGTTACGCCGACTGCAGCCTAAGATCTGCGCGGCATAAGGCTCTTATGCCCGCATATCTTAGGCTGCATTCTTGCGGTGGCCGCTAGGTGGCGTTGACGTTGTGCTCAGTGTATAGTATGCAAATTGCATACTAACACCGATTCACAACGTTGCGCGTGCCCTGCGTACGCAATTTACGTACGGCGGTTTTCGCGCAAGGCTGCCCCTGCTATTAGCAGGGGCAGCCCATGTTACGTATACCCGTCGTTCCCGCGTCGCGAAATTTGAATTTTACGTACTTTGCGTAAGTGAATCGTGAATGGCGCTGGACACCATTCACGTTCACTTTGAAGCAAATGATGTCCTTGCGACGTCATTTGCCGCAATGCACGTCGGGAAAGTTTCCCGACAGAGCATGCGCGCTACGATCGGCGCGGGAACGTGCCTAATTTAAATGATTCCCGCCCCCTACGGGATTATTTAAATTGCGTGCTCTAGCGCCGGGCATTTTGCTGGCGCGCCCGCGCAATTCACGGAGCTTCTGCTCCGTGAATCAAGGGCAGCGGAGCAAATTTGCGGGGGCGCAGGGCAAAAACGTTGCCCTGCGCCTCCGTAAATAATGGGCAATTCTACCTGAATCCGGGCCAGAATATATTCTTGTTTTACTCATCTCATCCTGGTCTAGGACGTACCAACAGTGGGGTTGATTTATTAAAGGATGTGCACTTTGCAAGTACAGTTTCTCCAGAGCTTGGTAAATGAGGGGAAGCTTTGCTGACTTCCATCCTCCAATCTAAGGATGAGCTCCAACGTGTTCGCATAGTACACGTGCAGAGCCCGCCAGGAAGTCGGCACCGCGCTGCGCTAATTACAGGCAGGGAGACATTGTCCCGATGCTCAGCTGCAGAGATCGAGAAATGTCTCCCTGCCTGTGGTTAGCGCAGCGCGGTGCCGACTTCCTGGCGGGCTCTGCACGTGGACCGTGCGAACACCCTGGAGCTCATCCTTACTCCAATCATGTTTAAGCAAAAATGCCCCCTTTTTTAAAATTTTCCTTGCATGTATTTGCAAAGTGAAACTGAACCTCATTTACTAAGCTCTGGATCAACTGCATTTGCAGAGTGCACAGTCTATTTGTCTTTAGTAAAATAACCATAATGTGTAAGGCCAGCCATACACGGAGTGAATTTCATTCCTGCAACCAGAAATTTGCTTGATTTCCCCCATCAACACAGACAGTGTTAATTGGGGTAAATATAAAGGTGATCTCGCGCAGTAATGTGCTATCACTTTGCCAATAAATGATCAAATTCAAAAAAAGTGTCCAATATATATATAAATATATATATATATATATATATATATATATATATATATATATAAAGTGTCCAAGAATATATATATATATATATATATATATATATATATATATAGCTGTTCAAGAAAAAAATATTGGTGTTCAAGAAAAAATAAGAGAAAACTAGAATGTAATGGTATAAGTCATTATAATCCGCCACAGAACGTCTACGATATATATTCCTTTACATCCAGTAGAAATAGGCTCACAGAACTCTCACCTCAATTACATGAAGAAAACCGCATCAATTTATAAGGATGGCATTCAACCTTCATAGGGGATCATTCCACAGCGTCATACTAGGGCTTCTCCGGCTCTAAATGGCCGTTGTGGTCTCCTAGACTGGTCCTCAGAAAACGTGGTCCATCCACCGAGCCAACCTGGTACACTCCAGTAGTATTGGAATATAAGGTGGGGAAGAATGCCTCTAATAGTGCAGTACATTAAAAAAAAACTAAAGGGTGATTTATTTAAAGAACATATAGGTGGACTCTTACATTAAAAACAGTACAAACAAGCAAATCGGATAAAAACTGCGTTTTCGGCACCTTCTCACGTCACTTCCAGTGCACGTCTACTTCCGGACACTCCCTACGCGTTACGTCACTGCACGTGACTTCATCAGGGGACCCAGTATGAAGCTGTGGCCGTGGCATGATCCCCTATGAAGGTTGAATGCCATCGTTATAAATTGATGCGGTTTTCTTCATGTATTTGAGGTGAGAGTTCTGTGAGCCTATTTCTACTGGATGTAAAGGAATATATATCGCAGACGTTCTGTGGAGGACTATATGGACTTCTACCATTACATTATAGTCTTATATTTTCTTGAACACTAATGATTTTTCTTGAACAGCTATATATATATTTTCTTGGACACTTATATTTATATATATATATATATATATATATATATATATACTGCATTTATTGGCGTATAACACTCACTTTTTTACCCTGAAAATAGAGGGTAAACTGTACCTGCGTGTTATACAAGGGGGCTGTGTAAAGTTTTTTTCCTGAAACTTCCCTCTTAAAGTTAGGGTGCGTGTTATAAGCCTGTACGGTATATATTATATATATATATATATATATATATATATATATGACATTTTTCAATCATTTATTGGCAAAGTGATAACACATTACTGCGTGATATCACTTTTCTATCTATATCTATCTTGTGTATTGGGAACACGATTAGGTTTTGCAGCTGGTTTTGATTCACATTTATCAATTTTTGTGTCACTTATTTGTTATTCTGTTACATTATATTATTAATTCTAGTAGCACGAAGGACACTTTACATATAGTGTTAATGGGAGAATCCCTCCTGTAGGGCCATTGTCTTTTCCTGACGGGTGAGGGCACGGGTAGCCGTCTCCGCCAGGAGAAGACATTGATTATTGCTAGCGGCTATGACAGCCCCTTGCAGGTAAAACCCGGCATGCTGGTTGTACCCAAGTTGATCGATTAATCAACTTGGTACATTTAGCCTGCCCATACATGGTTCGAATCTCAGCCGTTCCTGCTGATCCAGCCAAGATTTAAACCAAGTATGGCCTGCCTAAGTAGGAGGACTGAATTAATAATAATGGGGAAAATGTGTGGCTCATTACTATATAGCAAAAAGCCACATCTGTACTTCTGCCTTCTACAGGCATGTGTGCCTACTGTACCTAATCGTAAATCCGACCCTGACATAGGCAATCCTCTGTAGTTTAGTAATGTTACTAAAATGACTAACGTTTAATATCTAACTAATTTAGTGCTACACAGATGGAACAACTGGCTCCCAATGGTGTAAGCTACACAAGTACACAATGATGTAGTAGTGACTGATCGCCCGTGATTGCACATCGCTTCACTTCTGTATGATTAATCTCGAATACATTCTGCTTGTGTAGTGTACACTATTTGGAGCCATTTATGTAGAAATGGATTGCTACTCTTAAGCTGGCCATACACGTGACAAGTTGATGTAGCAGACAACTTTTCATTTCGATTTTTTTCTTTTATTTAAGTTACAAAAGCGATCAGACATACAGTAATATCCACTTGTAGGTTCGGCCTTTTCTGGCACTTTTTTTAATTTAAGAGTTTCAAAAAAAAGTTTAAATTTAGTATTTTTTGCTAGAAAAATACATCGTTTTTTAGTAGAGACCCTACGGAAAAAAAATGGCGATTGTTGCATTTTTTTATGTCACATAGTATTTGCGCAGCGGTTTTTCAGATGCAGTTTTTTGGAAAAAAATACAGTTTAATGAAAAAAAATATATATGCATACCCCAATTGTTTGTAAAATGTAAAAGATGAAGTTACGCTGAGTAAATAGATACCCAACTTGTCATGCTTGTGGAATAGCAACAAACTACAGTACTTAATCTCCAAAGGCGACGCTTTGGCCCCATACACACGAGAGGATTCGAATCGAATCGATTCGAAACGAAATCCGCGCCGAAATCCTCTGGCGATGACGTGTCGCGCCGTCGCCGCGATTATGACGCGGCGACATGCGCGACGCTGTCATATAAGGAATTCCACGCATGCGTCGAATCATTACGACGCATGCTTGGGATCCCTTCGGATGGATGGATCCGGTGAGTCTGTACAGACCAGCGGATCCATCCGTTGGGATGGATTCCAGCGGATAGATTTTAAAGCATGTCATCGAATATTTATCCGCTGGAAATCCATCCCAGGGGATAAATATCCGCGGAAACAGATCCGCTGGAGTGTACACACCATAGGATCTATCCGCTGAAACCCATTCGCTAGGATTTTTCAGCGGATGGATTCTATCGTGTGTATGGGGCCTTTGAGTTTTTCCAGGTTACCTGTTTAGAGCTACAGAGGAGTTCCAGCACTAGAATTATTGTTCTTGCTCTAACGTTCATGGTGATACCTCACATATGTGGTGCGAACGCAGTTTACATATGCGTTCGCTTCTGTGCACAAGAACGGAGGGATGGGGGGGAATTTTCTTCTTATTTATTTAATTTTTACACGTCCCTTTACTTTTCTTTTATCACTTTTAATCCTATTACAAGGAATGTAAACATCCATTGTAATAGAAATAAGGTTGACAGGTCCTCTTTATGGAGAGATCTGGGGTCAAAAAGACCCCAAATCTCTCCTTTATCTTTAAAAGCAAAAGATCAAAAATCTTTTGCTTTAAAAACAAAATATTTGTTTACTTACGTAAGTCCCGCCCACATATGTAAACCGTATTCAAACCACACATGTGAGGTATCGCCGCGTGCCTTCTAGCATTAGACCTCCTCTGTAACTCTAAACTGGTAACCAGTAAAAAAAATGTAAGCGTTGCATATGGAGATTTTTAAGTACCGAAGTTTGGCACCATTCCATGAGTGTGCGCAGTTTTAAAGCGTGACAAGTTAGGTATCTATTTACTTGGCGTAACATCATCTTTCACATTATACAAAAAAATTAGGCTAACTTTACTGTTTTGTTGTTTTTTTTATTTTTCCCCAAAAATGGCGTTTAAAAAATTATTGCGCACATACCGTGCGAGATAAAAAGTTGCAATGACCGCCACTTTATTACCTAGGGCGTCTGCGAAAAAAAAAATATATATATATATAGGCCCGGATTCATAGACAGCGGCGCACATTTATGCCGTCGTAGCGTATCTCCTGTACGCTATGCCGACGCAGCGCAGAGAGGCAAGCATGGAATTCACAAAGCACTTCCTCCCAAAACTGCGCTGGGTTTCCTAGGCGTAAGCCAGCGTAGGTGGAAGTGGGCGTGAGCCATGCAAATGAGGCGTGACCCCATGCAAATGATGGGCCAAGCGCCAGACAGATACGTATAACGAACGGCGCATGCGCCGTCCCGTGGACGCATCCCAGTGCGCATGCTCACAATCACATCAGAACAACTGCCTAAGATACACCGGATCACTGCCTACGGCGTGAACGTAACCTACGCCTAGTCATATTCATGTCCTACGTAAATTACGCGGGCTTGTGTTCCCTGGTGCAGCCCTTTGCATGGATGCTGCTGAGTTACACCTCCTTTATGGGGCATAACTTTACGCCGTACGTACAACTTACACGCACCAGTCGTAGCCTGCGTCGGGCGCAAGTTTCATTGTGAATCGGCGTATCTCCCTCATTTGCATATTTGAATAGAAAATCCATGGGAGCACCACATGCGTCCAGCGTAAATATGCGCCCACTCTACGCCGGCGTAGGCAAGTTGCGTCGGTGGAATGAAGCCTGTTTTTAGGCGTATCTTAGTTTTGTGGTCACGGCGCACAGATACGATGGCTCATATTTGCACTTACGTGGCGTAGCTCGAGATACGTCGGCGCAAGTGCTTTGTGAATCCGGGCCATAATGTCTGGGGGTTCTGAGTAATTTTCTAGCAAAAAAATTATGATTTTTACACGAAGGAACGAAGTGCCAGAATTGGCCCGGTAGGGAAGTGGTTAACAATTATTTTTCTAATCGATGTTTCAATAGGCTGTATTGAAACTGCCAGTTTTTAGCCCAATTTTGACTTCACAACTGACTGAATTCTGGTTGTCAGTTGAACTCGGAGGTTGCTTTTTTAGCGATTTATTTTTTTCAAAGTGACTAAAGTTGAAAGTTATATGTATATGGCCAGCTTTAGAGATGAATCTATAGCGAATTAAGCTACTGAAAATATATCAGATGCCGCACTCCTGATAAATATTTGTTTTTTTAAAAGGGAAAGCATATTTTTGGGTCAATTTTATTGCAATTTTTTGACCAGTTTATAAGCTGATATGTTATATATTTTTTTACAATTGCTCCTAGAAAATTGTGTGATACAAATTCATGTAATACAGAGTGCATTCATGAGACTTCATCTACAAAGCCTGATGAGTTTGCAATGGGAAAAAAGGGCAGTTGCTGCATCCTATGAGGGAGATTTACTAAAACTGGTGCACACAGAATCTAGTATAGCTGTGCATAGTAACCAATTAACTTCTAGGTTTTATTGTCAAAGCTTAGAGTGTTACTAAACCCACAACAGTAAAATCAGTCTGTATATGCAGGAAAGCATGCTTGTTATACCCACTGTGGAACCTAAGCGGTTAATCCTCTGCATTGTGTAAAAAGGCTGTTTGATCCTGTCTTCCGCTGTCCCCAATCTATCTGCTGATAGTACAGAGCCATGGGGGGCAAGCTGCACACGCTCAGTTTGGTGTGTATTGCTAGAGAGGTTGTTGTGTTTTTTGGGAGCATGTGATCAGCACAGGGCCAATCAGCACGGTCCAGACAGAAGGTCAGGGTCCTGCAGCCTTATTGGATAGTCAGAGTAGAATGAAACCTCCTCCTACAAGCTTTAACCAGACACTGATAGAAGTCACAAGACTGTTATATACTGCTGATGAGAAAAGGTATTTAGCAGTTTATATTTACTAAAATAATTGCATTTCCATGTTCTGTGTACTGTGGGAGACCAGATATAGTGACTGCAGGCTCCTGGGTTTAGTAACACTTTAACTGAACAAGCTTAAGTTAGAAGTCGACTATTTAGTAATGCTGAACCAGATTCTGGGCCAGATCCACGTAGCGCGGCGTATTTTTAGGCAGGCGTAGCGTATTGTAGTTACGCTGCCGCTACTTTGAGAGGCAAGTGCTGTATTCACAAAGCACTTGCGTCTAAAGTTACGGCGGCGTAGCGTAAATGTGTCGGCGTAAGGGCGCGGAGTTCAAATGACAAAGATGTGGGCGTGTTTTATGTATATTAACTGTGACCCCACGTAAATGACGTTTCGATCGAACGGCGCATGCGCCGTCCGTGGGGGTATCCCAGTGCGCATGCTCCAAGTGACGTCGGCAAATCGTCATGTTTTCGACGTGAACGTAAATTACGGCCAGCCCCATTCACGGACGAGTTACGCAAACAACGTAAAATTTTAAAACTTCAACGCGGTTCCGACGTCCATACTTAACATTGGCTTCGCCATTTTTTGTTGGTTTATCTTTACGCCTGAAAAACCCTTATGTAAACAGCGTATCTTTACTGCGACGGGCGAGCGTACGTTCGTGAATAGGCGTATCTAGCTGATTTACATATTCTAGGCGTAAATCGGCGTACACGCCCCTAGCGGCCAGCGTAAATATGAAGTTAAGATACGACGGCGTAGGAGACTTACGCCGGCCGTATCTTAGCAACATTTAAGCGTATCTCAGTTTGAGAATACGCTTAAAGTTGCGACGGCGGGGATTCGGACTTTCGACGGCGTATCTACTGATCTGGCCCTCTGTGTGCACCATTTTTAGTAAACCTCCCTTCTATGTGCTGCAATTTCTGGCCATACTTTTTAAAAAATTCTTGTGTAATTTTCCATTAGATTATGAGGTCAAACCTAAACACTTCCAATTTGTATGCAATCCGGCAGGCCCTTGCACTACATAGTTGTATAAATTATTATTATAAATTGTATAATGTATGCCCAGCTAAAGTCATTTAGATGCGCCCGTTTTAAATGACATTTTAAACAGAGAAGGTGGATGTCCTCAATCTGTGACTCATTATACAGTGTATATAATCTGATCTCCCTGCTTTTCAGGTCTGTTTGCTAACCCCAACTGTTAACTGAGACACGAGAAAGCTGCTGATACTGTGTTAGAGCTTGCCGCCTGCTGGCAGGTAGCGAGTACGAAATGAATATTTGTAAGAAATATCGTTTTTAGTTGTGCATATAATAAAGAAAAAATATAAAAAAAAAACAATATTCTACAATCTTCTTCTCTTTTTTTTTCTTCTTCTTTTTTAGACAGATATAGAAAAAACATATTGGTACAACAACCAACACGCTCAACATGAGCGTAATCTTACAATCTTTTTAATTGTGAAAAAACAGGCCCAGGTTCCCCACCATTCACCAGAGGCAAAGGAAAGTATCCAAAGCACAGATAAATATATTATTCAGGCGCAAGACTCCACCCGCTCAAATGTGGTTCACCCAAAACGGGTTTAATCTCAGAGATCTCAATGATTAATGCCCAATGCTGCGTACACACGATCATTTTTCGGGTTGTAAAAAACAACGTTTTTCAGGCTCTAGAAAAAAATAGGGGGCAGATTCACGTACCTCGGCGCATATCTCCGCCGGGTGCAGCTTATCTAAGATACACTATGCCGCCGTAACTTATTTTATTTTTTTCGAATCCTCAAAGAATTTTCCGCCGTAAGTTACAGCGGCGTAGTGTATCTTTGGCGGCGTAAGGGCGCGGAATTCAAATGGATGTGAAGGGGGGGGGGGTTTTATGTAAATACGTTGTGACCCGATATAAACCAAATTTTTTTTGAACAGCGCATGCGCCGTCCGTGGGGGTATCCCAGTGCACATGCTTGAAATGAAACCGGAACAAGCCAATGCTTATGATGGTGACGTCATTCTACGCAAATCCCTATTCGTGAACGACTTACGCAAACAACGTAAAGAATTCACAATTGGTCGCGGGAACGACGGCCATACTTAACATTGAGTACGCCTCATAATAGCAGGGGTAAACTATACGCCGGAAAAAGCCGAACGCAAACGACGTAAAAAATGCGCCGGCCGGACGTACGTTCGTGGATCGCCGTAACAAGCTAATTTGCATACTCGACACGGAATTCGACGGAAACGCCACCTAGCGGCCACCGAAAAAAAGGGACCTAAGATCCGACGGCGTACGAAGACGTACGCCTGTCGGATCGATCCGAGATGCCGTCGTACCTTGTTTTGTAGATACAAAACAAAGATATGACGCGCAAAATTTGAAATTACGCGGCGTATCAAGAGATACGCCGGCGTAATTCTTTTGTGGATCTGCCCCTAACTTTTTTTCAACCCGATCATTAAAACAGCCTTGCCTACACGCGATCGTGAAAAAAAATGCTCTAGCAAAGCGCGGTGCTGTACAACACGTACGACGGCACTATGAAGGGGACGTTCCATTCGGATGACGCCACCCTTGGGGCTGCTTTAGCTGATTTTGTGTTAGTAAAAGACGATGGTTTTGGTAAGGGTTTACAACCACTTTAACCCTCCTCTGCACTGGAAGATTGGGGGGGGGGGGGGGGTTGGAAAGAGGAAGATTTCTCCCCCAACAAAAAAAAGAATCAGCACAAACTGTAAGTTATGTCCCTTGCGCTGATTATTTTACTTTAGCTAAGCTTAGGCTTTAAGCCCATTTTGAGTGAAACACGAAGGATGGAACTCAAAGGTAAACATTCAATAGATCTATGGCCAACTGTGTGCACTCACACAGAATAGAGCAAGACATATGGGCCCAGATTCAAGAAGCACTTGCGCCCGCGCAACCATAGTTGCGCGGCGCAAGTGCTTACTTGCTCCGGTGTAACGAGTGCTCCTGATTCAGGAACCTTGTTACACCGAATGCAGCCTAGGATGTGACAAACATAAGCCTCCTTATGCCTTCACATCCCAGGCTGCATTCTTGCGTTGGCCGCTAGGGGGCGCGGCCTTTGTGATCGGCGTGTAGTATGCAAATTGCATACTACCACCGATTCACAAAAGTTGCGCGGGCCCTGCGTACGCAAGGTACGGAGTTTCCGTACGGCGCCTTTAGCATAAGGTTGCTCCTGCTAATAGCAGGCGCAGCCAATGCTAAAGTATAGCTGCGCCTCCCGCTCGCGACGTTCAAATTTCACGTCGTTTACGTAAGTGAACCGTGAATGGCGCTGGACGCCATTCACGTTCACTTACAAGCAAATGACGTCCTTGCGACGTCATTTGCCGCAATGCACGTCGGGAAAGTTTCCCGACGGAGCATGCGCTGTTCGCTCGGCGCGGGAGCGCGCCTAATTTAAATGATTCCCGCCCCCGGCGGGATCATTTACATTAGGCAGCCTTGCGCCCGGCTGCTTAGCATATTGCCCGCGCAATTTACGGAGCAACTGCCCACGCAAATATTGCGCGATTCTACTTGAATCTGGGCCATGGTATCTACCTTCATCCACAAATACAACCTCCTGTGGCTGAGCCAGTGCTCTGGATATAGTGTCTCCACACTCTGATGGCAGTATTAGTAGTAAATTTCAGCCAGCTGCACGATGTCATCCATAAAATGCAAATCTTTATTAGCTACATAGTAAAATACAACTGTGACAGCCTAACGTGTGGGCTATGAGGAAGGCTGTTAAAGCCGAAACGCGTTAGGGTTAACAGTTGTGTTTTGATAAGTAGTTAATAAAGATTTGCATTTGATGGATGGCACCGAGTAGCTGGCTTGAATTTACTACTAATCGCACATTGCAGGGACACCTTGGCATGGAGATATGGGTTCATATACATGAATGTGATTGGGAAAACGACCTTCACACTGCAAGACAATCAATTAGCCACCATTGTGCCAGCCATTATGCCTGGTTCCTGGATCGGATTGTCTACATTAACCCATCCACCACTGGCTTAGTAAATGTAAAAACCTGATGCCAAAACTGCTTTTATCAGTCTATATGTGATATAGAACCACCCAGGCATAAATGTAACCATGCACAAGAATTCATAAACTTTCTAAGGGTCCACCACAAAGTGCTGCTGCTGCATAGAGTATGGAGGAAGCTTCTCTCCTTTTGTTGCAAGACTAAAGCCCGATGTTGATTTGAACCGCTGAGAAGAATGTGAACAAATACTGCATATTCAGCATGGAAAACCCCTGGGAGGAAACTGGATCTGGATCTGCCAGTAAATAGATTTTGTGCCTGTATGTAAACAGTTCAATGTTTTAACTACTAAAGGGAACAGAACCATCATAGTGCATTTATTTCCAGCTTAATATTCCTGAGAAAGTTCATGAGCCTCGGGTCACAGAAATCCAAGAAGATGAAGAAGTCACCTTGACCTTATGATTGAAAGTCATTGGTAGAAAACCTATTCTTACCATATTTGTCCTTTTTTTTTCTCAATACAGCAGGGAAGAATAAATGGGAAGGTTTGACGGGTTACACTGGGGGAGATTTAATAAAACTGGAGCACTCAGAATCTAGTTATCCGCTTAACCACTTAAGGACCGGACCAATATGCTGCTAAATGACCCAAGGGGTTTTTACAATTGGGCACTGCGTCGCTTTAACAGACAATTGCGCGGTCGTGCGACGTGGCTCCCAGACAAAATTTACGTCCTTTTTTCCCCACAAATAGAGCTTTCTTTTGGTGGTATTTGATCACCTCTGCGTTTTTTGTTTTTTGCGCTATAAACAAAAATAGAGCAACAATTTTGAAAAAAATTCAATATTTTTTACTTTTTGCTATAATAAATATCCCCCAAAAATATATATAAAAAAAAAAAATTTTCCTCAGTTTAGGCCGATACGTATTCTTCTACCTATTTTTGGTAAAAAAAATCACAATAAGCGTTTATCGGTTGGTTTGCGCAAAATTTATAGCGTTTACAAAATGGGGGATAGTTTTATTGCATTTTTATAATTTTTTTTTTTTACTACTTATGGCGGCGATCAGCGATTTTTTTCGCGACTGCGACATTATGGCGGACACTTCGGACAATTTTGACACATTTTTGGGACCATTTTCACAGCAAAAAATGCATTTAAATTGCATTGTTTATTGAGAAAATTACAGTTGCAGTTTGGGAGTTAACCACAGGGGGCGCTGAAGGAGTTTCGTTTCACCTAGTGTGTGTTTACAACTGTAGGGGGGTGTGGCTGTAGATCTGACATCATTGATCGTGTCTCCCTATAAAAGGGATCACACGATCGATGCAGCCGCCACAGCGAAGAACGGGGAAGCCGTGTTTACACACGGCTCTCCCCGTTCTTCAGCTCCGGGGACCGATCGCCGCACTCCAGCGGGTCCCGTTCACGGAGCTTCGGACCTGGTCGTGGGTGCGCGCCGCGACCCACGGCTGGGTACTAGTACAGGACGTACCTGTACGTGCATGTGCCCAGCCGTGCCATTCTGCCGACGTATATGTGCAGGAGGCGGTCCTTAAGTGGTTAAGGACCGCCCACTGTATATATACGTCGGCAGAATGGCACGGACAGGCATTTTAACGTACCTGTACGTGACCCTTTAAATGCCTGCCATGTGGTTCGCGATCGCGCCGCCGTCTCACGGAGGTATAGAGCGGGGAGATGCTTGTGTAAACATCCATTTACATCTACATCCATTATCATCTGTTTTTTTAAACTGATCAAAGCTCTATTTTCTTCCGTTAAAAAACAGATTGGCCAAAAAAAACGAATGTAAACTGAAAAATTTACACTTTTTCATCTGTTTTTGCATTAGTAGTGGATGTAAAAAAAAATGATAAATATTTCATCCGTTTTGACGTGACTAAACTGATGAAATGAATGGACCTTATGTGTGAAAGGAGCCTTAAAGGAAACCTACACAGAGAAAATACACAAGCTGTGGTTGCAGAACTCTCCTTGCTAGTTGCTGGGCTTATAAACCCATCCACAATAAGAGCAAGTATGTAGATTCTGACATTCTTCGGAAATTCAATATCTGCATACTTCTTCCTGCGATTCCAAAATAATGCAAATCTGCTTTTAATAACAGTCTTTTCTAAAGATCCTTTATTCAGTTCCCATATGTTTTAATGTAAGTTTTAAAAGATTTCTGATCTGTTTTGGAAAATAAGCATGTTGAGCCATTTAGGTCTGTGATTAGAAATAGTAATTAGATGCTGCAGTTGGCCCCATGATGGGAATCTAATTTCTGAAGTTTTTTTTTAAATAATTTTCTGATGTGTCCCAGAAGTTTGCAGGGAGGGAGGGGGAAGAACTTCCGCTTGGATCACCGAGGCGATCCAAGCGGAAGTGGGAGCCGGTACTTGTCAAAACCAGGTAATCGCTCCCTCCCCAGCCCAAAAAAATGCCAAGTATTAGGCCTCGTACACACGACCGAGGAACTCGTCGGGCGAAACACATCGCTTTCCTCGTCGAGTTCCTTGTTAGGCTTGTGGAGGAACTCGACAAGCTTGCTTTGCGTACACACTTTACAGACCAAATCTCGTCGTTCTCAAACGCGGTGAAGTACAACACATACAACGGCAGGGGAAGTTCGATTCCACTGGCACAACTCTTGGGGCTGCTTTTGCTAATTTCATGAGTTTGCGTGTTAAGTAAAAGTTTGGTAAGAGACGATTTGCACTTTACAGTCAGTTACAGCTTGAAAAATGTGCTATCTCCATTACAAATGCAACTTTTACTCCCGTCTCATACTTTATTCTGAGCAAGCGCGGGTTCCTTAGCATATACACGCTCGAGTTTCTCGTCGAAAACCAGCCCGACGAGGAACTCGACCAGCAAATTGAGACTCCCGTCGAGGAAAAAGAGAACTTGCTCTCTTTTTTGCTCGTCGAGTTCCTCGACAGTTTCCTCGATGAAAAATGTACACACGACCGGTTTCCTCGGCAAAAAAGCTCTCCCACCAAGTTTCTTGATGGATTCTGCCGTGGAAACCTCTCGTGTGTACGAGGCCTAAGAGAGGAGGGGGTGTGAAATCATGCAAATTCATCTGAACTCGGGACAATTTTATACCCGCATTTCTTTGCGAGTTTGGGGGCGATTTGACAGACATCTGTGCGAGTTCATGCAAAAAGGTCTATTGAAATCACCCCAGAAGTTGCCAAAAGTAGTGCAGGAACTACTTTTGGGAATCAGTGCGGTGCCGCAAAGTTTGCGTTGTACTGATTTGGACAGTGCCATTGCCGGCAATAGGCTCCGATTTGACGTGTCAAATTTGCCCAATGTGAACCTAGGCAAAGTGAAAAATGTTCCTTTGTATAGTGTACTATAGTGACACTAAACAGATTGGGGGTCAGCAAACTGTAGATCGGGCTCTATCAGTAGATCAAGGACAGAGACATGGCTGCATATGGGGGACATGGCTGGATATGGGGGGAGACATGGCTGCATATGGGGGGACATGGCTGCATGGGGGGGGACATGGCTGGATATGGGGGGAGACATGGCTGCATATGAGGGGGAGACATGGCTGCATATGGGGGACATGGCTGCATATGGGGGGACATGGCTGCATATGGGGGGACATGGCTGCATGGGGGGGGACATGGCTGGATATGGGGGGGGACATGGCTGGATATGGGGGGGGACATGGCTGGATATGGGGGGGGACATGGCTGCATATGGGGGGACATGGCTGCATGGGGGGGACATGGCTGGATATGGGGGGGGGACATGGCTGCATATGGGGGGACATGGCTGCATCTGTGGGGGGGACATGGCTGCATCTGTGGGGGCACATGGCTGCATTTGTGGGGGCACATGGCTGCATTAGTGGGGGGACATGGCTGCATTTGGGGACACATTTAAAAAAAAGTATCGGTATTCGGTATCGGCGAGTACTTGAAAAAAAGTATCGGTACTTGTACTCAGTCCTAAAAAAGTGGTATCGGGACAACCCTAGTGTTCATATGACAATTTTGCTTAGTACTTGTAGTAAAAAAACACAGTAACTGCAGATCAAAACACAGATCTTTCACAGAACATGAAAAGTGAACAAGATATACAAATTAGCCTCAACTGGAGAAGAACAAGACAAATCTAGAATGAAGCCTCGTACACATGGGCCAGAATCTCGTCAGGAAAAAAACACTTTGCAAGAATCTCTTGCCGCCCGAGTGTACAGACTCTCCTTTCAAAATAACTTCTCTTGAAAGGCAAGAACGCAGTGACGTCATCGCGTACGACGAGCATGCGCTCGTCACATTCGATGCCGTCGCCGCCATCTTGCTGCACCCTACCTATGCCTAGGAAGCTACCGCGCATGCGTCAGTCATTTTGAGCATGCGCGGGTTTCCACGGCGACCAGGTAAGTAAACACACTCAGGTTTCTCGGCAGGAAAACTGCAGAGAATCTCACTACGAGAACATAGAGAACATGTTCTCTATTTTTCTCGTCTAGATTCTGGGCTGTTTTCTTGTCGAGAAACCTGAAAGCCTCGTACACACGCTCGGTATACTTGGCAAGAAAGCTCTGCCAGCAGTTTTCTTGCTGGTTCTTGCCGAGTAAACCGAGTGTGTGTACGAGACTTGAGTCAATCTACTTGTTGTTAGAAATTGTGCACCACACAAAGGCACTTAAAAAACGAACCTTTACAACCCCTTTATTTTCTAAATAGGTTCCTTTAAGCTAGTGCATTGTTGGTTCACTTACGTTTTCCTTCGATTTCCCTTCTAAGGGCCAGATTCTCAAAAGAGATACGACGGCGTATCTCCAGATACGCCGTCGTATCCCTGAGTCTGGCCGGTCGTATCTATGCGCCTGATTCTTATGCCGCGTACACACCATCACTTTATGTGATGAAAAAAAATGACGTTTTTAAAAACGTCACTTTAATTGACTGTGTGTGGGGGAAAACGTTGTTTTATGTCTTGTAAAAAACGACCAAAAAAAATTGAAGCATGCTTCAATTTTATGTGTCGTTTTTCAAAAGTGCACTTTTTACTTCACAGAAATTGACCGTGTGTAGCAAAAAACGTCGTTTTCTAAGACGTTTTTTCATCCACGCATGCCCAGAAGCTACTTATGAAGCAAGCTTCAATGGTAAAACGTGGTGGAACGTAACCGCGCTTTGCTAGAGCATTGTGAAAAAACAATGGTGTGTAGGCAACTTTGTCTTTGAAAATTGAAGTTTCAAAAACGTCATTTTTTACTTCACAGAAAGTGTCATTTTTTTCATCACATAAAGTGATGGTGTGTACGCGGCATTAGAATCAGTTACGCATAGATTTCTATTAGATCCGACCGGCGTAAGTCTCTTACGCCGTCGGATCGTAACTGCATATTTACGCTGGCCTCTAGGGGCCTGTACGCTGATTTACGCGTTGAAATATGTAAATCAGGTAGATACGCAATTTCACGAACGTACGCCTGGCCGACGCAGTACAGATACGCCATTTACGTTAGGCTTTTCCCGGCGTAAAGTTACCCCTGCTATATGGTGGCGTAAGTGCGGCGTACCAATGTTAAGTATGGCCGTAGTTCCCGCGTCGAAATTTGAAAATTTTACGTTGTTTGCGTAACTCGTCCGTGAATGGGGCTGGACGTAATTTACGTTCACGTCAAAACCAATACGTCCTTGCGGCGTATTAATAGCAATGCACACTGGGAGATTTCCACGGACGGCGCATGCTACGCCGCCGCAACTTACGGAGCAAGTGCTTTGAGAATACAGCACTTGCCCGTCTAAGTTGCGGAGGCGTAACGTAAATAGGTTACGTTACGCCCGCACAAAGTTATGCTAAACTACGAGAATCTGGCCCTAAATGTTTTTTTTTCTTTTTCTTTGTCTGAATTTCTCACTTCCTGTTCCGCTTCAGTAAGCTGTTCTGGCTGACTTTTTTAAAAATAACAAACATGTTATACTTACCTCCACTGTGCGGCTCGTTTTGCACAGTGTCCACGAATCCTGTCTTCTGGGGTCCTTCGGCGGCTGTTTCGGCTCCTCCTCGCAAAAGCTTTCCACCTTAATGCGAGCGAGCGAGCATGGTGGAAAGCTTTTGCAGGCGCGCTCCCGTGATACAGCGGCGGGCATAGCCGCCGACTGTATCACTCGGCCCCGCTCCCGGCGCGCTGCGTCATCGGATGTGATTGACACCAGCGCCAGCCAATGGCTTTGCTGCTATCAATCCGTCCAGCCTAGCCAATCAACGGCCAGGCTGGGAACCGAAGAGGATCACGAGGACGCGCGTGGGACTTTCGAGGGGTGAGGTAAGTAAAACGGGGGTTCGGGGGGGGGGCGGTACCGTCAGATTTTTTTTCACCTTAATGCATAGGATGCATTAAGGTGAAAAAACATTTACCTTTACAACTCCTTTAACGCTGAGCCATAGTTTCACTATGTCAACCTGTGAGCAGGAAGGCTTTTAATGCAGAAGAGACATGTCTCCTTTGCAATAAAAATACACCTAACTACTTGCTCACTGGCATGGCTCTTGAGTGCCAGGATGACGTAATCTCACGCTGGCCATTGAAGATGGCCGACCAGCACCCAGGAGAAGATGCCGGGAAGGTGCAGGAGAGGTAAGCTTTTTTTTTATTATCTTTTGGGATGATTTTAAGGAAGTTCAATAACATAATGGCAAGTCTGAAACACCCTTCGGAGTTATAACCAATTCTGTATTTTGAATAAAGAGTGAAGAGTTAAATCAATTTGCAACAAGATGTGCATGGCCATGGGTTAGGCCAGTGGTTCCTAACCTTTTTTGCTTAACGGGCCCCTTTAAAAATCTGATAGCTATGAGCCCCTTCCCCAGAAATGATGATACACATTTAAATGGCAAACATGGGCCAACGACAAGTCAAGAGACACCTAGCGGTCTGCGCTATAAGCAGTGTCAGGATGCGCTTTCTTTAATTTCTGTCAATGAGAAGATGTTTGGGACAAGAGGGAGGGCTGGGTAGTGAATGAATTTTTTTTTTCTGACCCTCATGGATCCCCTGAAACCCAGGGGCCAAGTCCTGGGGAAAAAAGTGTGGGAACTCCCACCCAAGATCACTGGCCGCTTCCAAGATTACTGGCCGCTTCCTGTATATGGATTCACCAGGTAGTGTGTGGGTATTCCGTCACTTCCTCGATGCCGCAATGTCTCCTGGGAGCTTTTGTCATTGTTCCCAGGAGACATTGCGGAGGTCTGCCGCGAGTTATCGCGGGATTTAGAAAGAACTTTAAGCAAGTTATTTCTAAATCCCACGATAACTTACGGCAGACCTCCGCAATGTCTCCTGGGAACAATGACAAAAGCTCCCAGGAGACATTGTGGCATCGAGGAAGTGACAGAATACCCGCACACTACCTGGTGAATTCATATACAGGAAGCGGCCAGTAACATAAAGGATTACTAAGGTTCGCCTGCCCCTGACAGTGACTTGAGCTGGGCATCGCCGCTTAGTGAAGGATTGGCTCGGGCGGCTCGGATGCTCTAGTCCTGCAAAGGGAACGGAGTTCCTGCTGTGAAAAAAGTGCTGGGACTCCATTCCCACACGTTCCTGCAGGACTTGAACCCTGCTGAAACCCATCCATGTAACATTTAGGGGTCCATGAACCCTATGTTAAAAAAAAAAACCCTGGGTTAGGCTCCATCACTGTGCAAAAAACAAGCCAGGAAGGCTACAAGGTGAGAGACAGAAAGAAGAAGATAAACAGTGAAAGAAGTAATGAAGGAAAACCGCAAAGATCTAGGAATTGTTATAAAAGGGTGGGAAGGTATGTGTCCAACCATGTAAGAGAGGCAATGAGAACAGTGTCTGCTCAACAAGCTCATCAAGGCTAGCCAAAAAAAGATCAGAAGACAGAAGGTAGAAACGCATCACACTGGAACTCTGCCACCATATAAGGTACAGTGAGTGGAAACAAGTATTTGATCTTCTGCAGATTTTGTACATTTGCCCACTGACAAAGAAATGATCGGTGTATAATTATAATGGTAGGTGTATTTTAACAGTCAGAGACAGAATAACAACCAAAAAAAATCCAGAAAACGTATTTAAAAAAAGTTATAAATTGATTTGCATTTTAATGAGTGAAATAAGTATTTGACCCCTTCTTAAAACATGACTTAGTACTTGGTGGCAAAACCCTTGTTGGCAATCACAGATCAGACGTTTCTTGTAGTTGGCCACCAGGTTTGCACACATCTCAGGGAGGGATTTTGATAGTTTTGTTTTTTTGTCCATTTGTGAATAATCGCACCAACTGTTGTCACCCTCTTACCAAGCTGCTTGGTGATGGTCTTGTAGCCCATTCCAGCCTTGTGTAGGTCTACAATCTTGTCTCTGAGATCCTTGGACAGCTCCTTGGTCTTGGCCATGGTGGCGAGATTGGAATCTGATTGATTGCTTCTGTGAACAGGTATCTTTTATACAGGTAATAAAATGAGATTAGGAGCACTCTCTAGAGTGCTCCTAATCTCAGCTCGTTTCCTGTATAGAAGCCACCTGGGAGCCAAAAATCTCGCTGATTGATAGGGGATCAAATACTTATTTCCCTCATAAAAATGCAAATCAATTTATAACTTTTTTGAAATGCGTTTTTCTGGATATTTGTGTTGTTATTTTGTCTCTCACTGTTAAAATAAAACTACCATTAAATAATAGACTGATTATTTCTTTATCAGTGGGCAAACCCACAAAATCAGCAGCGCATCAAAGACTTTTTTCCCTCACTGTAAAGATATGGTTTTTGCATAAACTCCTGCTGGCTATGCTTCTCTGCGAACATAGTCAGGAGTTTAGGTTAAAGCTGTATTTT
Source organism: Rana temporaria (assembly GCF_905171775.1). NCBI lineage: Eukaryota > Metazoa > Chordata > Amphibia > Anura > Ranidae > Rana > Rana temporaria. Next base: position 437,185,050 of record NC_053492.1, read on the forward strand.
ATCTTTCTATATATAGTGACCGGGTTTTGGTGTGTGGCATTTTCACCTTCTGTCTTCCGAGTCTTAATACACTTGCCCTCAATTTTGATGTTTTAAGTTCTCTGTACCGTTCTAGCTCACTCACCTCAAAAACAGTAAAGATCCACCTCCATGCTTTACAACAGAGATGGCATGCCATTGTGGGTATTTGACTCCTCTCCAAACATAGCATGGCATGTATTGTGTGTTTAATTTTGGTCATCACTCTCGCAATGATTTTATCCCAGAGGTACTGTTTAGCATATTGTAGGTGGGGTATTTTGTGGCACTGGTGCCAGTACTGTAATGTGTACACTTGTGAGCACAGCGGTAACTCAGTTATTAAAAGTCCTTATTTATACAGATATCAGGGCTGGTATGATCCTAAAGAAGAAATCTCAGGGATACAAATGAGTTGGTAGTATCTGCACGCCAAACTGAGAGGCGAGACGCCAGACTGATATTTTCCATCATTCTGAAACCATTTCAGTTCAGTTTCTTTGTAGGGTACACATAAGGCCCCTTACACATGGGGCAGGCTTTGTTTGAGTCTACCTGCTCAAAGGATAATCTGTCCAATGGTCCCCGCTGAGCAGGCGGATGGCTGGTCCGTGTCTGCTCTACTTATGTAGAGTGGGCAGACTCAGCCCACTCTCCTCTATGGGCGGTCAGATGTAAATGGACTGCCTGCTCGTTTACACCCAACTGCCATCTGATCCACCAGACAGATCCCCATCCGGGGGGTGTCAATGGACAACTCCATAGAGGAAACTGGATCCGCCTGTCAAACTGTCCGTCCATGTGAAAGAGCCCCTAGAATAAGTTTGTAGTTAAACAAAAAAGTCCTTGTTATACCATTTTTTAGAACTTGTATAACCAACATTAGATAACTAAAAAAAGACTAGAGTTGTTTTCGTAATGCATTTAAGAAGCCTGTACTCCCAAATCCCTACAGAAATCACAAAATATTTGTCTTTGTAGGTTCTGTCGGGGACTGGAAAAATATTATGACGGCGACACAAAGTAAAAAGATGAAATGTTAGCAGATAAATTGGGTGACATACCAATCATATTTATCTGGAACATCAATGATAAAGCAGAAACCAAGACAGGGCCTGGCAGCCAAACAAACAACTCGGCATCCGAGTCACTGAGCATCTTTTAATTTTATTAAATTGGAAATAAATCTATAAGAGGAGAATATAGAAAATTTCCAGTGAACAGCACCCATGCTGGAACAGAAATTTGGAATAAACCGTTAGCGCAAACACTGGTACTACCGAACACTTAAAAAGCGGGCAATGTATATGTCTAGGAAACAGTCACAGTTTTATAGTCCATATAGTGGTACAAAATGACCAGTCCTAAAAATGAAGGAGATGGGAAGATGATGGGCGGCAGCTGTCCTCAGAGAAAAGCCAACTCTGTTAGGGGAAGACAAGGAAACAAAAAAAGGTAGCGCCAAGTGCAATATGTTAGATACTATGTTTAATCTCAAAAGAAATGCACTTACAATACACAATTACAAAACAGGCTCATCAGGGTCTCATTGCGCGGTGCGGTCCGGGCTCAGGTCCATCTTGATCCATGGATTTGCAGGCAGGGAGAGAGAAATCCATCCTGTGGACACCAAGAAACAGCCAGGTTCAGCGTGGAGATACAGATGATGACGTTACCAGAGGGCGGGGCCAGGGAGAGCACCGGAAGGAAGGTGAGACTAGAAACAACAGGCCATGCGCTCGGAGACAAGCTCCTTCTACAGGCCTGTAGAAGGAGCTTGTCTCCGATTTCGTAGCCTGTTCTTTCTAGTCTCACCTTCCTTTCCGGTGCTCTCCCTGGCCCCGCCCTCTGGTAACGTCATCATCTGTATCTCCACGCTGCACCTGGCTGTTTCTTGGTGCCCACAGGATGGATTTCTCTCTCCCTGCCTGCAAATCCATGGATCAAGATGGACCTGAGCCCGGACCGCACCGCGCAATGAGACCCTGATGAGCCTGTTTTGTAATTGTGTATTGTAAGTGCATTTCTTTTGAGATTAACCACTTCCATAACGCGTCATTGTGACCAGGGTGGACGTCATATGACGTCCTGTATTCCCGGCGATCTAGGGCGGTCGCGCGCCCGCGCCCGTAACCCGGCGCGGGCGGCCGCGATTGCCGCCGGGTGCCCGCGATTGTCGGTAATCACGGCAGGAGTGTGGATCTGTGTGTGTAAACACACAGATCCACCTCCTGTCAGCGGTGGAGGAGACCAATGTGTGTTCCCAGTACAGAGGAACACACATCGGTCTCCTCCCCTTGAGAGTCCCCTCCCTTCTACAGTTAGAACACACCTTAGGGAACATATTAACCCCTCCAGCGCCCCCTAGTGGTTAACCCCTTCCCTGCCGGTCCCATTTACACAGTAATCAGTGCATATTTATAGCATTAATCTCTGTATAAATGTGAATGGTCCCAAAAACGTGTGAAAAGTGTCCAATGTGTTCACCGCAATTTCACGGTCACATAAAAAAAAAACGCAAATCGCCGCCAATACTAGTAAAAAAATTTATAAAATAAAAATGCCATAAATCTATCACCTATTTTGTAGACGCTATAACTTTTGCGCAAACCAATCAATATAGGATTATTGCGATTTTTTTTACCAAAAATATGTAGAAGAATCCTTAACGGCCTAAACTGAGGAAAAAAATGTATTTTTTTAAAAAATTGTGATATTTATTAAATAAAAAAGTAAAAAATAGTGGTTTTTTTTTAAATTGTCGCTCTTCTTTTGTTTATAGCGCAAAAAATAAAAACCGCAGAGATGATCAAATACCACCAAAAGAAATCTCTATTTGTGGGGGGAAAAAAACAAAGATTTAGTTTGGGTACAGTGTTGCATGACCACGCAATTGTCATTCAAAGTGCAACAGCGCTGAAAACTAAAAATTGGTCTGGGCAGGAAGGGGGTGAAAATGCCCTGTATGGAAGGAGTTAAAGCGGGAGTTCAACCAATTCCTTTTTTTCTTTCTTTCCCCTTAGCTTCCTGCTCGTTTTGTCTAGGGGAATCGGCTATTTGTTTTAAAATATGATCCGTACTTACCCGTTTTCGAGATGCATCTTCTTCCGTCGCTTCCGGGTATGGGTCTTCGGGACTGGGCGTTCCTTCTTGATTGACAGTCTTCCGAGAGGCTTCAGACGGTCGCATCCATCGCGTCACTCGTAGCCGAAAGAAGCCGAACGTCGGTGCGGCTCTATACTGCGCCTGCGCACCGACGTTCGGCTTCTTTGGGAAAATCGCGACGCGATGGATGCGACCGTCGGAAGACTGTCAATCAAGAAGGAACGCCCAGTCCCGCAGCCCATACCAGGAAAAGGGCGGAGATGGTGCATCTCGTAAACGGGTAAGTACAGCTCATATTTTAAAACAAATAGCCGATTCCCCTAGACAAAACGAGCAGGAATCTAAGGCTAAAAAGTGCCCTCTAAGGGTGAACCCCCGCTTTAAACATAGTATCTGACATATTGCACTTAGGTGGCGCTTCCCTTTTTTGTTTCCTTAGCACCCATGCTGGAACTGCATATAAACCAATTCCTTTTATTGCTGTATGCACAGGTGACAGATATAAATAAATTATGAATATTGTACCAGTACTTAGAAAAATAACTACATTGTATTTGTTTACTGACATTCTTGTCCCAGTCAGCTCATATTAGAACTGTGTGTACAAATCTACCCACGTGATGTGAACAATGTAATACCAAACACAATACATTTCACTGACTGAAACAAAGGAGAACTTGTTCCAGTCTTCCCGGTTTGTATACGGTCTTGTGCCAATTTCCTCCTGTGTCTGCTGCACTTTCAATTAAAACAAATCAGACATAATGAGCTATTGCAATACTGGAAATCTGGACTAAAAAAAGATAGGGGCTGTCATTGAACATCTTTTTGCCTGGCGGTCATGGTAACCCAATGTGTTTTTTCTACTTTTCGAGTCAATGGCCTATAGCAAGTATATAAATGAGGAGTTCTTTCTTCAGCCACATTACGAATGAAGCCAGAGAGAATCAGACACCCAGAATTTCTGGAAAAGACAGCTGCAGTCTCTCACCAGAATAGGCTTCCTCTAAAACAGAACTAAAGTTTTTTCTTTGTTTTTTGTTTTGTAATGCAAATATTCTGAACCTCGAAGTTAAAAATGGGGCATGCATGGTTGCAAAATGATGCGTCTTGTGTTTTTTTTTCAAAAGGTTGTGCAGGTATAGCAGCAGGACCCGGAATTCATTGCAGCTGGCTGCAGGGATGGACTGGCCATTGGGACTACAGGGAGTTTCCCGGTGGGCCGATGGCTCAGTGGGCCGGCTTCAGTGACAACGGACCTCCGCCCCTCTGTCTCTCCCTTCCCGCAGTGCTCACTTCCTCTCCCTCCCTGCAGCGCTCACCTGGGGGGACAAAGAAGCAGGGGGAGGACCAGAGGAGCAGGGGGGACGACAGAGGAGCATGGGGGAGGGGACAGACAGTTGGCCTGGGAGTTTCTCACTTCTGCCTAATCTTGTCCCATAAGGGGGGCACCAAACTGATTCTTTGCCCCGGGTGAAAAAATGTCTAGCTTCCCCACTGGTACTGCCTATAAGAGTACCAGTACCAGCCGTTCTACTCTAATAAAGTAGAACGGCTAGTGGCCGGTGGGGGGGGGGGGGTGCGGGAGTTGTTTGGCCGCCATGGGAGAGACCTGTCAAAGTGGGCCGGTCTGGATGAAGTCTAGGGCCAAATTTTTGTCCCAGTCCAGCCCTGGCTGGCTGCACTGCTCAAGAGTCAACTACACCTCCCTCTTGGTATTCTGCTTTAAATGCATAAGGGGGCAGAGACCTGCAATGTACAGAAAAACGTGGTCCAGACAGACTGCATTCTGATTAGACATGTGCATGACAAAAATGTTCATCAAATGATTACTATGGGGTTTATTTCCTAAAGGTAACGCCACTTTGCACTGCAAGTGCAGTCGCTGTAGATCTGAGGGGGACATGCAAGGAAAAAAAAAAAAAAAAAAACAGCATTTTTGCTTGCACATGATTGGATGATAAAATCAACAGAGCTTACCCTCATTTCAGAGCTTCCCCTCAGATCTACAGCGACTGCACTTCCAAGTGCACTTGTATTGCAGAGTGGATTTGCCGTTAGTAAACCAACCCCAATGACTCTTTAAATCACCTTTGGCTTAACTTAAGCTTTTTTTTTAAATGTTACTCTAATAACACACACAGGGCCAGATTCTGGTAGATGCGGCGTATCTCTGCAAGTTTTACAGGCAAGTGCTTTATTCACAAAGCACTTGCCTGTAAAGTTGCGGCGGCGTAGCGTAAATCACCCGGCGCAAGCCCGCCTAATTCAAATTAGGCGGGTAGGTGGCGTATAGCATTTAAATTAAGCGCGTTCCCGCACCGAACGTAATGCGCATGCGCCGTCCCTAAAATTTCCTGACGTGCATCGCGCTAAATGACGTCATTGGTTTCGACGTGAACGTAAATGGCGTCCAGCCTCATTCACGGACGACTTACGCAAACAACGTAAATTTTTAAATTTCGACGCGGGAGCGACGGCCATACTTAACATTGATTGCGCATCATATAGCAGTGGCAACTTAACGCCGGGACAAGCCTAACGTAAACGTCGTAACTTCACTGCATCGGCCGCGCGTACGTTCGGGAATTCGCGTATCTAGCTAATTTGCATACTCGACGGGGAAAACGACAGCGGCGACACCTAGCGGACAAAAAAAAATGCAGTTTAGATCCGACAGCGTAAGAGCCTTACGCCTGTTGGATCTAATGGTTATCTATGCGTAACTGATTCTAAGAATCAGTCACATAGATACGACGGCTCGGATTAGGACTTACGACGGCGTACATGGCGCTGCGCCGTCGTAAGTCCTCTGAGAATCCGGGCCACAGTGTTTGATTTCAGAAATGTGTTTACAGTTAGAATCTGATTAGAGTTCAATGTAAATTTAGAACTCGGAGCGTTCTGTAAATTTCGTTTATACTTTAATTCGGGTATTCGGATATATCTGAATAACGAAAAATTTGTCTGAATATTTATTCGTAACGAAACGAACAGCACATGTCTAGTTCTGATCTGTGCATTAGTCCTGCCCTGATGTACACTCTGAGATCTGTACAGGTTGCTGTAGCTGTCAGGGAGTCGTAGATTTCAACAGGCTAGATGCATTGGACATCTGTGCGAGTAAAGACGGCCCTTGACATTGGTTTAGGGAACAGTATGCCCATGTGAATGAATAACAGTGGCACTCATCTCTTAATTGTATGATAATCAGCCCACTTCCAGTACATTCAGGCAGTCCTGAACCCTCAGACACGTGTAGCACTACCCCTGAAGGAGCTGCTGGTTTGTTTTGGGTGGCATGTTACCTCTATTTCTCCGCCGTCTAGGGTACTGGATGAGAGCCGAAACAAAGTAAATGCTCACACGTTGCGTTCCTTTTTCTCTGCTTTATTTACCGAACGTGGTAAAAGAACGAACCATACCGGGCATACAAGACAACCTCCGCTTTTTGGACTTTTTTTTTTACTTTAAAAGGTAATCTTATACACCGGAAAAGACAGTATGTTTGGGGATGCCAAGTCATTTTCTAGCATAAAAAAAATATAAAAAACAAATGCAAAAAAAGCCTTGGGAATCAAGTGGTTAAACCTACATTAAATGATAGTCTTAATCCGGAAGGTTGCTGGCTTTTCCTTTCCTAGATACTTTATACAAGTAGAGAGAGCGAAGTCAGGCAAGTAAAAAAAAAAAAATTTCTCTGCAACTTAAACGTTCTGGTTTTCGGCTTGTCAAAGTGCATCGAAAAACGGGGAATAAGATTATGAAAAAACTGAATGCTCCGCTTAACAGCTAATTGTCCTCTTGCAAGTTTAGTTGTACTTTACTGGAGATCACAGACTTGTTTTTGCACAGCTGGCTGCTCACACGATTATAATACATAATTCAGTAGGCATTTCAGGCCTCATTGAGAAATGCCTTGTAAAGCTGTGCGTTTAAGGTACTTTTTACGCACTCTAAATAATAAATGAGCCGACTAATCTGAACGATGCAAAAGTTTCGTGGAAACAAAATATAAAGTGCTTTAAGTGGTCCTGCACTCGCATGTAAAGATTTGCTAAATTATAGGAAACATCTAGAGATAGGGGCCCAGATTCAGAAAGAATCGCGTATCTTTAGGCGGGCGTAGCGCATCGCATATACGCTACGCTGCCGTAACTTAGAGTGGCGAGTACTGTATTCAGAAAGAACTTGCGCCATAATTTACGGCAGCGTATCGTAAATGGGCCGGCGTAAGCCCGCGTAATTCAAATGAACAAGGCAGTGGGCGTGTTGTATTGAAATGAGCCGTGACCCCATGCAAATGAGGGGCCGAACGAACGGCGCATGCGCCGCCCGTGGATGTATCCCAGTGCGCATGCTCAGAATCACGTCGCAAATACTCAATGCTTTCGACGTGAACGTAACCTACGCCCAGCCCCATTGACGTACGACTTACGCAAACGACGTAAACCAGGTAAAATTCGATGCTGTTCCGACGTCCATACTTAACATTGTCTGCGCCTCATATAGCAGGGGTAACTTTACGCCTTCAAAACACCTTACGTAAATGACGTATATCAAGGCGGCGGGCGCAAGTACGTTCGTGAATCGGCGTATCTAGCTCATTTGCATATTCTACTCGTAAATCTATGGAAGCGCCCCTAGCGGCCAGCGTAAATATGCACCCAAGATACGACGGCGTAAGAGACTTACGTCGGTTGGATCTTGGCCAAATTCCGGCGTATCTGATTCTTTGAATCAGGCGCAGAGATAGGACGGCACACATTCGGACTTACGACGGCGTAGCTGGAGATACGCCGTTGTAAGTCCTTTCTGAATCCGGGCCGTTAATTGTGCCAGAGGCAGGCCATAGAGAGCATAAACTGTGCAGATTTCTTTCTTGCAACCATGGGTTGCAGGATAGAAAGTCGCACGATTCCCCAATCAACACAGACAGTGCTGACAGGGGAAATCAGTCCTGTCAAGCAATTGTCTGCTGCTGGTGGGAGAGGGTGGGGGAAAGCAGTCCCCGCCGGGAGACGGTCATTATTGCTAGAAGCTATAGCAGCCACTAGCGATAATCGCAAGTGAATACGGCAGGCTGGTTGTTCAAGTTGATCAACTTGGTAGAGTCGCACCACATGCAGTCTAGTGCATTTTATTTCTGCATCAAAAATGCATGGAAAGTAAGCTATATGGTTTTCAATGGCATAGTTCACACCAGTGCTTGCAGTGTAAAAAAAAAAGTAGAACATGCTACAGTTTTCCTGTACTGGAACGCTGTAAAACGCATCAAAAACTCATCGGAACACACATCTATTTATTTAAGGTTTAAGAAAAAAGAGGGGGGAAATGCACTGGAGGCATCAAAAACGTGCATGCAGAAAAGCATCCAGACTGTGTTTCTATGGTGTGAACTGGCCCTTAGCGATTCTTGTTCTCCTTGCTGAAGAGAAAACTGTACCTGAGTACCTGCAATACAGACAGCCTTCACACAGACAAAGCATGGTAACACAGTAAGGCCCCTTTCACATTGGAGGACTGATCGGGTCCACCTGTCAGTTATTTTATGCCCACTATGGGGTGGTGGCAAGTCCATTGACACCCGCAGACATCCAAATCAATCCGCTAAAAACAGATGCATGAGGATCCGTTTCCCGACCATAGCAGAGCGGATGGGCATCGGGTGTAAATTGGTTTGTGTCATCTGTGTAAAGTGATACATACTGCTGGAGAGCCTGTGAAAAACAACAGACTTGCAGGCTGGATCACCAGATCAAAATACTAAAAAAAGGAAACTAATATAGCAATTACATCTATGAATTGGTAAGCTGCAATATCATTTTTGCTTTTGGGTTTTTAAGGTTATATTCAGACTTGTACGACTCCAAAGTTGCGCCGACTTTGGAGTGCAACTTTGGATGGGGGCAACTTGGATAAGATTTTGGCTTTGATCAGTAACAATGGACAATTGTTGCATTGTATAACATTCTGGTACAACTTTCATGCAACGTTTGGGGTTAACATAGAAGTCTATGGCCCTCAAGTTGCATGAAAGTCATCCGCAGCTACCCCAGATATCTCCTAAACCTAAACGGTTTAGGAGATATCCCCTGTGTCAGCATGTGCCGACGTTATAGGCACATGCACCCATGAAGCAATGGTACGTTCATGCCATTGCTTCAGCTAGTGTGCTGTCACCAGCGGCTCCCATGCGTGGAAGTAAACTCATCCCGGCTCGGGCCAATCACAGCGCCGGAGCCCACGATACCCGCAAATAACTCCGGGAGCAATAGCACCGGCCAGAGCGGTGTACGAGTACCGCTGCGGAGGCTTTGATCCAAGGTAAGCAATTCATAATGAGCTAGTATGCTATGCATACTAGCTCATAATGCCTTTGTCTTGCAGGTTTTTTTTTTTTGTTAGTGGGTTTACAACCACTTTAATAAACAATTTATTTTGGATTAAAGCAGAGTTCCACCCAAAAGTGGAACTTCCGCTCATTTGTTTCCTTCGCCCCCCCAGCGCACCTTTTGGGGGAGGGGTGAACACAACAGGATACCTGTCAGGTATCCTGTTCCCACTTCCAGGAGCAGCAGCCATGGATATTGACGTCACGGCTTGTCTCCCTCTTCTCCCCTGTCGCTGGGCCAGTAGGGGGAGGGGACCGGAGCCTCGCACATGTGCAGTAGGGTTCCCAGCCTGAAGCTGTAAGGCTACTCTGCTGAGTTCCCTTACCCGCAAAGGCGGCGGCAGCACCCGGCAGCCGATGGAAACCTCCGCTGTGGTGCCGACATCGCTGGACTCCAGGACAGGCACGTGTCCGATTATTAAAAGACAGCAGCTGCAGTATGTGTAGTTGCTGGTTTTAAAAACTTTCAGCGGTGGGCGGACCGCCACTTTAAGTATTACAGAGCCGCATATGTTCTTTAATATCTGCCTACAGTTCAGCTTTAAAGTGGATGTAAACCCAATTCATGAAATTTGAGCTGGGCACATATATCGGCAGTATTTTTTTTATCTCTTTTCAATGAGCCAAGTCTTATAGCTCTCTTCTGAACGGTTCCTCTGTTATCAGCCTGAGAACTCCGGACATATTTTTTTACTTTTTAGACATAAGCAGCCAGAATCTTTTTTCAAAGGAGGTTGCTAAAATAGATTAGCAGAGAGCAGCTCCTATTACAAAACAGCTCTGAGAGTCTCTGCCTATGAGGAGAGGGGGTGTGTGCCTTTCCTCCAATCAGCAATGTTAGCTATCTTGGCTGTATGCCCAGACATCACACTCTGTGTTAGCCAGGAAGAGAAAATCTCCAAACACCATCTCAACTTTCTAAGCGGTATATAAATGTGAAGACAGCAGATATACATATAAAACTTATGTAGGGAGATTTGGTTAATCTCTGTGTATCATCTGAGGCTGTTCACTTCACTGGGTGTATGGGGGGTTTACATCCACTTTAAGCTTAGGAGAGCTAATACAAAAGGGTTCAGTAGTGCATTGAAAGTCCTGCTGTAAATGCTGATGCTTTATAAATAAAAACTAGGGCTGTCGTCTCCTGAAACACTGTTTCCAGCTCTTGGCCAAGCACTGATCCAACAGGGAATATTCCACCTCCAGAAGGTCAGTGTTTGTTGTAACATGATACATAAACTAATCCAGTGACAAACCTCTATTCTATAGGCTGTAAACATTAGTGGCAGATGGAAAAATGCCATTAGGCTTATTAATGAGAGACCAGTTTAATACTTGATTGCCTCAGGGCAGAGCAGCGTTAACCAGAGCTGACAAGGCATGTGGGCTTGTTCTGCAGCGAGTGCCAATTTTCAGGCCCATTTACTTGCCTGGGTAAATTCTGTGTGTAATACCAGACAATGTGAGCACAGCAAAGCCTATTTCTTGCCTACAGGTGGATAAGGGAATGGTCAGTAAAAGAAAATTACAAACACAAAATTAATGAAACCAAAGAGAATTTTTGCTTACCTGTGTTTGTATTTTTTTGACTCATCATTCACATTAGAAGTTGCTTCCTAGAACTACAAAGGTCTATTTGAAAAACAAGGGTGTCACATTCAGCACAACACAAGCTATCCCAGACTGTGTAGTCTAAAGCCTCGTACACAGTCAGATTTTCTCATGGGAATTGTGTGATGGCAGGCTGTTGTTGGAAAATCCAACCGTTTGTATGCTCCATCGGACAATTGTTGTCGGATTTTCCGCCAACAAATGTTGGATAGCATGCTTTAAAATTTTCCGCCAACAATTGTGTGTCAGATTTTCCGAGCGTGTGTACACAAGTTCATCAGGCAAAACTCCAAAGTACATGCTCGGAAGCAATGCTCACCATAACACATTAGCAGAAGTTGCCCAAAGAGTGGCGCTAAAGAGCTGAAAAAACACGTAGTTTTGTGTTTGTTGGCCGTCAATTCTTTGCCGTTTGTATGCAAGACAAGTTCCTGACCAACGTCCTTCGGACAAAAGTCCTACGCTTTTCCGCAGAAAATCAGATCGTGTGTACCAGGCTCAAGTCTAAAGCAAAACTTCCAAATTGAAGGATGCCCAAGAGCCCATTCACACCGGTGCATTAAGAAAATGCATGCACATTTAAAATGTAGTTAACGCACTTAAAACCGGGCATGTACCATTTTTTTCTTGTCAAAATGTATTTGTGGTTCACTTCCTGGATTTACACAGACACACAGGGGCGCACCTCCAGCTTTGCAGCTTTTATTGGCCCTCTCCCTTCCTGGCAAACTCTCCAGAGAGAGAGAGAGAGAGCTGTGCATGAAGTCATAAGCCTAGGCTTTTTACCAGACAAGGTATTTACTGGCAGAATTTTTTTTTTTTTTTACTATTCAAAAACTTAAAACAACAAGGGCAAAAGGTTTAACAGATACAAGTTGAAAAAATTACTGCAGATCCGCTTTAATAGCCGCAATGACCTGTTGCAGAGATTGGACACTCGAGTCGTTCACAGGTTTATGAGAGTGTTGGAAGGGTAATTTGTGAAAAAAAGGAATCGGCAGCAGCATGGTCAAAATGATGATTGGGTGAATATAATTTAGCAAGATTTGAGCGTGTGTAAAATTTGACAGGGTTACTTGTGTATGAATCAGTTTAGGTTGAGTCGCACAAGGTTTTTGCAGTGAGCCTAAGGTTCGAGCTAAATAGGGTATCTGGATTGTTTGCTTTGAGGTAATAAAAGGTGTTGTGATTTACGTATTAATTTATCTGAGTCAGTGAGAAACTGTCCGAATTCTAAGTGGGCTCTATTAAGCTTAGCTTTAGTAAAAGGGGAGAGAGAATTTTGCATTCCACCCAGCGTCAACCACAGCACCGGAAGTGGCGTCAGACAAACACGTGACCAGGTACCGCCGCTGACGTACGTTTCGTTGTTAACGAGACCAGGTAGACGCCCCCTGAAGACGTTAACAAAACGTACGTTGGCGGGGGTACCTGGTCACGTGTTTGTCAGACACCACTTCCGGTGCTGTGGTTGCTGTTGACGCCGGGTGGAACGCACGCCACCACGCAGGTGGAAGTGAAGCGGTACACAGAGAAGCTTGCAGCCCCGGTGCCGGGTAGGCACATCTTAATGTAAAAGGCCATTTGGCTTTTTTATATCACTTATAATTTCTAAATAAACAGTATTATGCAATGGATTTTCTTATTTCTTTTTGCATATCCTATCTGTAACTCTGAGGAAGAGGGTTTCAAATTTTTCCTGTCTTATTGGTGTGTGTGTGTGGGCAGGCACAATCCTGCAAATGCTCTATCTGACTTTCTTTGTTAACAAAGAGGTCAGTTTTATCTGGTAAGCGCATTCATTATCTGTGCACTTTGGGTGACGGCATCAATCAATATATGGTGAAGGATTTATATCAACTTAAGCAAGAATTCACTACAGTTACCAAGAAAATCTGTCATTGGATCTATTGGAATATACATTATCTATTGGGACTTTGTGTTTTCACAGTTCACTTTGTTGATCTATTTGGATATGGACTCATCTTAATTATATTTATTCTTATATGGTATATTCATATTTAAGCTTGTTTATTGTTTTATAGTATTTTTGGCGCGGAATTTAATTTTTATACATATCACTGTACCCAACTTGTGTGAATCAATTACATTAAAAAGATAATGGATGTTTATTAGGAGCATTATATGATACAATGGTTACAGCATCAGAAATGTGCCCAATAAGCGGTAGCGGCCTTCATGATCTTTAATTTCAGATGAAAGTAAAAATGGGGCTGTACTGTGAATACTTTAGCTCAAAGAACACCTCGTTGCGTAATAGTTGCCGAGGCTGTATATACATTTGGATAAGAGGAGGTGAAAAACATAGGCAAAGTTTGATCAGTAAAATGGGTCTGTAGACAAAGAATGTGGATTTTAGTTGCGGCAAATGGAATGCTTTAGTGCATTTTTGTGGTATATTCAAACCTTGGACATTTTGGGTCAAAATATTTAAAGGGGGCATATTGGTAATCTAAGGAGTTGCGTAATAAAAACATTAAAGTGGATGTAAACCTTAATTTCTTTTTTTTAATGAGGACTTCTACCTGGTACAGTAGAGGGTGTCAAGTCGTCTGTGCCCAGTCTTGACAGGAAGAGTTAATCCAGCTCTGAGCAATCCTTTGGTCTTTATTTTAGCAAGATAAAAAAAAAGACTCACAGATAAGTTTGTGTCCCCACTAGTGTGACATCTGATTTCTTCATCTCATGAAAGGAGAGAGGGAGAGGGGGAAGAGAGGGAGAGATCCAGCTTTACATCCACCTCCTTTCTTCTCCAGCTCTCTCAGGATTGGCTGCTCCACACCCAAGCATTATTGGGCATGCTGAATTCACGTGGTGCCTTTCTCGAGTTTTGACTAGATGTTCCTCAAAATTCAGGAATAGCAGAGTAAGAGATTATAAAGGTGGGCGAGGAGTCTTGTGACATCAAGGTACCGAGCTCCGGCAAAGAGACCTGCCCACCGACCTAGTTTTGCAAGGCTCCTACTGCTGAAGAGGGTGACATTTGCAATGTAGGGATACATGCAGGAGGCTTGTGTATATATACACATTAATACTGTGCCATTAGTTTAATAATCAAAAGAGCCAATAGCACAACAGAATGGCATACTGGGAAAGCGACAAGTGATCCACCAGAGGCCAAAGACCTGCCGTCAGAAGCCCACACAATAATGGAGATGCGAGGGTAGCAAACTGGAGGCGCAAAACCACCAAAAGGGAACACTGTCAGCAATAAAACATACAAAAAATTATACCATTGTCCCAAAAAGTTCCATACCCATCAATGTGTCATGAGAAAGCATATGAAGAAGGATGGAAGGGATGGGGTAAGGTGTATGCAAGTAACAAAATATCGAACAACTTGCTGCTGTAAGTGTAAAACAAAAAAAAAAAACACACACAGCAGAAAATTAAGGCATTAAAACAATAGAAAAAAGTTTGCATAAAGTGAGTTCTAAACTGGTAAGACACAAAAAAAAAAAAAGTGGGTCAACCAAAACATCTAGTTAGTTGAAAGTAAAAGACTAAAAATACTTAAAGGATCACTAAAGGATTTTTTTTTTAGCTAAATAGAAGCTATTTAGCTAAAAAAAAAAAAATTCCTTTACCTTACTGCAGTACTGGTTTCATGTCCTCATTGTTCGTTTTTGCTTTGAAGTTGCTGTAATTCTGCTCTGATCTCCACACTTCCTGCTTGTCTGGCTCCTTAAGAAAAATCTCATGGGAGCTTCTCACTGTGGTCCAAGCTGTGTGTCTAAACCTCCTCAGAACCAATCAGATTCATTTTAAAAACAAAACACTGCCCTGGATTTGTTTGTTTTTGTTCTGTGGGTCTCTTTACTTCACAGAAACATGAAACCAGTTTAAAAACAAAAGTGAAACTACAGGCACATTATATGATTGAATTTAATCTATTTTTAATCATTTTTAAAAGGAACCAGTTAACTTTTATGTCTCTATACCCTGTAAACAGTCATTTCAGCAAACATTTTTTTTCCTTTAGTGACCCTTTAACATCGAGTCATACAAAAAAAAAAAAAAAAAGAAGGTCAGTCCATAGAGTCCTCAGGAGTTGGCGTAGGAGAAGAAAAACGACTATGTTTTTTTGCCCCATGCGACTTTTAATTCCTTCAGTACCAGCTGATTTTTGCAGGGAAAGGGTAACCATTCGATTTTGTGTTGCTTTGGTTGAGAGGGCATTCTAGAAGCTGGATGTTTTGTAAAGATTGGAGTTCTTCAGCAGAACGGCAGACATATTTCGATCCTTGGTAAGTGAAGCGAATTGAAAATTGAAAGCCCCATTGATAGGTGATTTCATGTCGCTGTAAAACTTAAAGTGGCTTCAAAGCCCGGCGCTTAGAGATAGTGAGTTTAGATAGATCAGCAAAAAGTAGATAGGTATGTCCCTGGAAAAATCTGAATATTTTGCTCTAGCTGCAGCTAGTTGTTGTTCCTTAGTACGGAAATAGTGAGATTTTACAAAAATATTGCGCGGTGGTTCATCAGCTTTGCGAGGTGCGAGAGCTCCATGAAACACTGTCCATCTCCATTCGTTCAACTGGTATGGAAGGCTGTAGTTCTTGAACTAGGGATAGCATAGTGGCTTGCAAATCAGCGACAGTCTCAGGTATTCCACATATAAAGCTATTGGAATGCCAGGCCCTATTTTTGTAATCTTCTAAACGAGATTGAAGGATTAAGTTTTCCTCTTTGAGGTTTTCAAATTCAACTTCATAAGCCTAGGTGTCATTTTCAATTTCATCAACCCACAGTTCAAGATTAGCAGTGCGTTGGCCCAGTTCTCGGCATTCCCTAGTCAGACTATATGATCTGAGGTTTGTTTAAGGGCTTTGTGAAGCATTGTTTTTAGAACAGAAGACTGAGCATGGTCTGTAAAATATGTAATTTGAGAAGTTTATATATCCAAATCTGAATCATATTCCCGTGTTGCCAAAGAAACTTTAGAGCACTGAGGATTTTGCAGAGTGTGAGGTACCAGGGGGACGGGATGCAGCTAGTGCCATTCTGACTGAAGCCTGAGGAAGCACTTCTTTGTTGTTTTTGGCTTAATTTTCAGGCGAGAACTCCCAAGAACCATTACATTAAGTGACAGGGGTTTCTGGGGTAACAATATTTACCGGGTGAAGCTGAGCCGGACCAGGGTATAAATACGATAAACATCCCTTCCGGAGCAGAGCTCGAAGCTGGCATGCCTGCTCTGTCAAGCTCCACCCATGCACCCCCGTACCATTTTTTTTCTTCAATGCAGCGCACCATTATGCATAAATGCTTCTCATCTAAGACACGCTGCACTATAATCCAAGTGTGTTACCATCCAGCATTAATATATGTGGTAAAAATGCAGATTTCTGCAACGCAATGAAGATGTTGGACTTATCAGAATTAAGTTATGGCAGTGGTTATCTGCTACCCCATACAACTAATCTATAGAGCCGCTATTCTTCAGAGTCTCTGGAAGAAAAATATATATAAAAATCAGAACTTAAAGTGGTTGTTAAGCCACTTGGTGTTCATGCTACCATCCCCTTTGTTATAGTAAATGATTTGCCCCAGTGCATGCGTTTTGTATTCACCCCATTGCAGTGCTGTACAACATGCTTTAAAGGAACGGGATCAATTTTTTCTTTGGGTTACATACACTTTATGTGTTACTAAACCCAGGGCCCTTTAAATCACTATATCTGGTCTCCCATAGTACACAGATGATGGAAAGGCAATCATTTTAGTAAATATAAACTGCTAAATACCCTTTTTCATCAGCAGGATATGGCAGTCTTGTGACTTCTATCAGTGTCCAGCAGAGCACTGATTAAAACTTGGAGTTTTCATTCTCTCCCGATTGTCCTATGAGGCTGCAGGACTCCCAACGCTCTGTCTGGACAGTGCCGATTGGCCATGTGCTGATCACAGTGCCGTCACACAGGACCAGAAAGGATCTTGAGCCCTGTGCAAGCTCCAATTAGAGCGACTTTGAGGTAAGTATGAAAGGAGGGGTAATGGCGCTACCTACTATAAATGCCCATCAAATAAAGTTGTCTAAACACAAATACAAAAATGTGACTCCTCATAGGTTACCAACAAAGCAGTGAAGCCTCATACGGGGCTAATTATGATGTGATCCTTGATAAAGTCTATGTGTATAATACAAATATAGACCAGCAAAGATGACTGGCATATGTGTGTGACACAATATATAAACCATGCACAAAGATAATTGAAGTGCATCAATAAAGTGAATAATGTCCATCGACATAATAAATCGCCAAATAATATATAAATAATAAAGAGATAGTGTCCAGTGCAACAATGGTGTGGAACACCAAAGAGATAAAGTGATAACTGTATGATAGTCAGTCCAAATTAGAATCCAGTAAACAGACACTAAACAGGTAATTTCTTCACAGTAGCTCCAGGTGACAGAGGTGCTCTTAGTTGGCAAAAGGTGACTTATGTGACCCCTCTTGTATCCCCGGTTTTTGAATATCTTTATAAGCGGGGGCGTGACCGCTTTAGTTTGAATGCAAGGACCCCCCCAGATGGATAAGCCAGAACTATACCCGACGTGCCTGATACCCCTGTAGGGGTTTTAGGATCTGGTAAGCGGGGATACAAGAGGGGTCACAGAAGTCACCTTTTGCCAACTAAGAGCACCTCTGTCACCTAGAGCTACTTAGAAAAAATTACCTGTTTAGTGTCTATTTACTGGATTCTAATTTGGACTGCATATCATACAGTTATCACTTTATCTCTTTGGTGTTCCACACCATCGTTGCACTGGACACTTTATCCCTTTATTATTTATATATATTATTTGGTGATTTATTAGGTCGATTGACATTATTCACTTTATTGATGCACTTTAGTTATCTTTGTGCATGGTTTATATATTGTCACACCCATGCCAGTCATCTTTGCTGGTCTCTATTTGTATTATACACTGGGGGTAGATTCACAGAGAAGATACGACGGCGCACTGCTCCTCCATACCTGGCAAAACCAGGGAATGCAGGGATGAGAAGAATGTGCTGCTGGTAAGGTGGCTGTCTGCATTAAATACAACTTATTACTCCCTTCTTGGCCAAACCACAGATGAGCTTTAAAAAAAAAAGCCAGGCTATTTATGAAAAGAAAATATTGGAACTGGGCTTTAAAGATAAGGAGCTCTGTCTCACCCAACCTCAGGTGCCACCCCCAAGATGCACCGCTCTGAGGTTTAGCACCCAGTGGCATTCAACCTACTTTCTGTGAGTGCAAGGCATTATGGATACATCCCCTGGAGGCACATCACATTACAATGCTGCATGGATATAAATTATTACATATGCATCATTGCAACCACATTGGAGTAGAGGCAAAGAGGAAGAGGTCCCTCCAAGTCATGTGCCTGGCGTGAAGACACATGGGAGACCTCCATGGGCAAAAACTAGAAGGCCTGGTTCTGGAGTTAGACATAAATAGATATTTCTGTTACAACTGAAACAAATTCCATGTGGACACAACCCAATTGACTTAAAAGATACGTTCACTTTAAAAAAATAAATGCACATTTTTTTGTAGTAGTAGGAGCCTAGAAAGCATTGCACCAGCAGATCGCTGACGCCATGCAGGTCTCCTGCACACTGTTCGTGTATCAGCTTATCCGTACATCCCATATGGCTAAGCAGATACTTGCCGACAGAAAGAATCAGTTGAAGCAACACAGCACCGTGGTAGTTCATTGATAAACTACAAGCTGACAGCTGCTAAGGATTTTAGGGCTTGTAGTTAATTCATACACACACACAGAGCTGGGTGTGCATGAATGATGCAACTGTGTGGGCGGAGCTCCGCACGGCCACGCTTTTTTAAAACAGTGGCAGCTAGTATGGGGAACTTCTCCCTGTACTTCTGCACAGAGAGGGGGGGAAGCATTGGGAACATGTTACATGTTCCACCCTAAAATCGGGTGCAACATGTTCCCAAAGGTGAACTTATCCTTTAGTTAAACAAAGTTCTACTTTAACATGCAATGGTTAATCTGATAGGTAATGCATATAACACACAACACATGAACACACCGGGACAATATACAAACAATAAGAGTTTATTAAATGCTGTTCCCCCATTGACTGCCTTTAATTACAAAACAGGGTATCACAAGACTGCAAGTGATTGGAATGGTGTGCCTGGAGAAAAACTTAAAAAAAAAAAATCATCAAGTAGATGCAAGACTCTCATTTAACGTGTTTTATATTCAAGAAATACTGCATTTTCTGTTACATAAAACAAGGCATTTCTCAACTAAAGTCTACAAGATGGAAAAAGACAGTAATGAATTTACAGCAGAATAAATCATCATATTCACATTCCAATTCCCCAATAGTACAGTTATTTTGCATCAGTATATCAAGCTCTTTGCTTTATGACTGGAGTGAAATACTTTGCACTTCAGGCCATCCTTAAAGCAAACAGGAAACTCGACAAGGGCATGTCACCATCATATAATAATTCACACTATACAATAATATAGACTCTGCAGTATCCTAAAGCTTATCTAATATAAACTCTGCCTTTAAGGAAATGTTACATGAAATTTAAAAAATATATATATTTGTCACTGAATATAGCACTCTGTTACGAAAATAGTCATTGAGACACGAACCCCGGGCAAATGGATGAAATCCTTCATTTCTGGTACTATAGAATTCTTTAAAATGAAAGTTTATTTTTTTTCTAAAAGGAACACAAAAAACTGAGTGTTAAAATTTAATACAAAGACCTCCACGTTCAATATTGCAAATCGTGTGAGCCTTCTTAGGATGCTGGATGGATTTAAAGTTGAAATTACCCTGAAAAAAAAAATCCCTGATTTATAGAAAGATTATTGCAGGTCCCTGTAATAGGGTAAAGGGGAAATATGAGTGGCTTACCTATAAAAGACCTCACAACTGAAAGAGTCTAAGACCCCATTCACACCTAGGCGTTTTTACGCCTGTAGCGCTACGCCTCTGCCGCCAGAGGGCTGGAAATACATGTCCCTCTATGGAGATGGTTCACATCTCCACGCCGAACGCCGGACGCCTGTCGCCTGCGGCGTGAAAAAAGGTCCCGGACCTTTTTTTCAGGCGTCTTCGAGCGTTCGGCTAGGAGATGGCAATCATCTCCATAGAGGGGGTCATCTTGGGGCACATCTAGGCGGACAATACCCGCGTTTTGTCGCCGCAAATCGCGGTACAAAACGCCGCTATTTTTACCGCGATTTGCGGCGACAAAACGCCGCGATTTCGTCCGTCTAGATGTGAATGCAGCCTTAGGTCTTGTACATACGAGCTTCAGCTTGTATAATAGCTGTATGTACAGCAAGCTTTTACCAAACATTTGCAAAGCGTTCCAGCAATTTTGTCAAAGCTTGGCGTACACACTGCTCTTATACAAGCTAAATAATGAACAAGCCCTAAACACTAGGTGTTGGCCACCACAAACAACTGCATCCAACCCCGTTAAATTCTAGTCCGTTTCTGAAAATTAAAAGGGTGTTGAATTGTAGCGATGGGAAACATATGGCTCTTTTAGGCCAAGTACTGATGAGCATTTTTTTTTTTCATCTTGGCTGAAGATGAGACAAGAACTTGGTAAAAGTCTTGTCAAATGTGGACACAAAACAAGAACGTTCCCCCCCACCCCACAAGCAGAATGGGGAAAAGTCGAAACCTTTGTCAGGTTTGTATTTCTTCCAGCATTCTTTGATGGGGAGACTTCCCTCAATTCCTGTCCAAGTGACAAAAGTCATTAGCAAAGGAAGCGAGGGAAAATCTCCCTGACTAGAACAAAAGACACCAATAAAAAAAAACAAAAAAACTTTGGGGTGAAATGTAGAAGCACAAAGAATTCTATATCTCCACATATGGAAGCGAACAGGAATTACAATATACATCACATACTACAGTTTAGTCTGAGCCCCACCGACTAAAACTGACAGTGTTTTTTAACCCTACCCCAAACAAAATGTTTTGATTGGAGCCATGCTTTGAGATTTGTATTTAATGCAGCCAAATAGAAGTTAAAGGGTGCCTGCAAGACACTTTCGTAAATACTTGCTAAACATGATTCTCAAACTAAAACTTGCAAGTGAAGTGTTCCGAACCATAGAGACTTTCAATTATGTTGTTCATAAAGACACAGACCTGTGATGACTAACACTGCATACATTTGTTCACAGAAAGCAAGCATATATATATCCTGTTCTCCATGTTTGAGGAACTTCATGCTCCCACATGCCAGAGAACCCAATATTGCTCAACTTTGGCATAGAGTTTCAAACACTACCAGCCATGGCAATGCTGGCATTAGCACAACTCGTCTTTGCTGTGTAGGTAGTAAAGTTTTGATGGCCCCGAGCTTTGAAAATAGGAAGAAAAACAAATACATCAAGATCTGCTTATATACTGTCACATTTTAATCCAGATTTTGGAATGTTACCACTTGCATTCAATCCAGAAGAGTTCCGAAATTTTCAGGACTCAATACAAGATTTTAAAGCTTTTTTCCCCCCCATGCAGGGGTGTTGTGCCCACACTGCACAGGTTAACTGCTTGTTTTTTTCAAGGGGAGAGGAAAGTGGATATACTCTTACCTAATCCTCCCAGCACCAGAACAGTTCGGCACCCCCCCGAGCTCCAGTGGTCTTAAATAGTTGACCATTCCTGATGTCATCTTGCCCAGAGTAGGCTCCATAGACCAGCAACAGTCCATTGCTAGACCAAGGGGGAGCACCATTTTCTAGAGGATTGAAGGATCGGGTGCATGTAAGCTTTCTGCTCGCCCCTAGACCAAAACATGCAGAACGCTAGTACAGTGCGTGCACAAGCCCCACGGCATGTGAAAAAAATATATGCCCATAGTTGGGCTTTAAACATTACTTGCACAAGCAGTCAGTCACAGAACAGCTGTGCACTTCAGCTATGCTAGGGTGCCGACTGGCTCTAGCTCAACACTCTATTATATGAGCTAAAAGGCAGTTAAGTAAAACAGGAGCATTGGGGAAGTTTTAACTGTAGCAACAGCAATCCAAGCTTCATATTTTTTATTATGGGCAACAATTACAAATCAACCCCTACCTTGGCTACAGGCTTATCCGATTGGGTGTGAATAAAAAAGGTTTGATATTGGGTGTGAATAAAAAAGGTTTGACTGTATATCAAACAGTTGGTCTGATGATGATGTCACAAGCTGAGCACTTGGTGCTGTAAGATATTAGAGAAGAACTACATAAAAGTACTATCTGCATCCAAGATATAAAATAAATCTTCGATCAGTATTTGCATCTCAACTGCACACACCTCATAACCCCCAATGTAGCTTGAAAACACTGAAAACATTTAGGGTCCTAATGTCTGTGTAAGAAAAAAACACTGAATATTTTTGGGGCCCCATGCCCGTGTTAAACACTGAAGATGTTTGGAGCCGCTAACACAGTTTTACACATGGAGAAATACAAACCATTTGATTCTTTACAGGTCAGTCATGATGGTATAACGAGGCAGGCATAGAAACTCTATGCCTATGGATTAACAAAGATCAACTCATTTGCATCAACAGAGGCCCTGCCAGCTTCTGAAAAGGAGATAATACAATAAATAGGCTCTATTTGTTGGTCTAAACAGTTAAACCATTAGAAACCTACAGGAAAGTTTTATTTAACCTCTTGCCGGTTACATAACGCATATGTATGCCAAGGAGTGTGCGTTAACGCCGACTGAGGTTTCAGTACTGAGAGCACACAGACACAGCTCCCGGTTTATGATTGGGACGTGAGGGGACAGGCAAACAAGTGTAGTTACCATGATGAAGTGAAGACTGCCTGCAATATCCCAGTATCACCAAGATTTAAAAAAATGCCGGCAGATTTAAAGCAATAATTTTTCTTCATTCATAGAGTTTATACAACTTATCATTTTTAATGGTTATTTCTAAGTATCTCTAAATCCTCAAATCATACCCAACTACTACACAAGTGTCAACAGCTGGTGTTCAAATAGTCCATTAGGTTTGAAAAATAAAGGAAATGAATGGAAAACCGCTTGAAATATAAATAGAGTAAAAAGCTGCCGTGGCCTAGAGGAACAATGGCTTATACTGAAGAGTTCAGCAGCTTGAATTGGATACCATGTGTAGGCAAATTCTGATTAGTTACAGCATATCAATGATATTTGCAGCACGATAGTAAAGTTTATGTAGAGCCAAACTTGTTCTTTACTGATGTTTTAGGTAAAAGGTTAATACCCCCACCAGGTTACTTTTTGTTGCATTTGTGCTACTGGAGAGATTCAACTTCCAGTCCTGAAAACACGGCAGGAAAAGAGGAAATCTCCCCACGAAGATAAAGTTACTAAAGTTTTGCCTTTACATATACTTTAAAAAAAACAAAAAAACACATGCATGTGAAGCATAAAAAAATTAAAGCATCTGGATATCTGGTTTTGCATTGCATCACAAGTTTTCATAATTGCACTGTAAGTCCTATTCCAAGTTACCACTTAGGCTTGACCTAAAGAAGAATCTGTTGGGGCTGGAAGTCAATAAAGAAAATTACTTTTTTTGCAGCTGAATGCCTGGGGGGACAGGAGGATTTCTTCTAAAAGACACTCCAGGGCCAGTGAAATAAACAGTAATATCTTTACATGTTACTGTATGGCTACACCCTGTGTTCTTGTACTTGCTTTTAGTGGAAACTTCCATAGGGCTTTAAAATTTACCATTTCCATTTTAGTTTACAGCCATGATTTTCCAAGGTTGCTGCATCAAGGCATTTGACATCAAGTGTACGATGTTGCGTGTGATTGGAGTCAAAATTCAAAAACTGCATTTGGAGGTCTTTCAAAAAAATATAAAAAAAAATACTCCTGTGTACACTAGCCCTAAAATAATCAAAAAGTGAAAATGTCCCTTCTTTACTATATGGCAGCCTGGAGACGTTATCTATACTCAACTCCTCCAGAAATCTTATTTTCATTCTCCTGGGATTAGCTCTATGCTTTTCTCAGAAGTCTACAATGTTAAAAGCAGGCATTCCCTGCAATAGAAGCTTCATTCCTGGTGAGATACTTTGCAAGACCCTTCCACTGCAGGGATGAAGATACTCCTTTCAACCATTCTTTGAGACTGATCAGGCAGACCTGCCTTCTCTAGTCAATACAGAAATTACAAGTTGAAGTTATCTGCATAAACTGGTTTAGAGATTGGGGAACAGTAAGTACACAGTCAGCCACTGACAGTTTATAATCAGGAAAATAAGGGTTTTCAGTCCTATTGATTGATATCAGTTCGCTGGGGGATATCTGCTGGTGCCAAAAAAGACGTGAGAGTGTAGCTCGACCAGGAAAAAAGAAAAAAAAAAAAAGACTGGATCAGGCAACACTCTCATATCTGGACAGCTTAAGACTAAGGCCCCTTTCACACTGGGGCAGGAGGTGCGCTTTCAATGGGAAGGAGCGGTGGAAGAGCGGTAAACACACCACTCCAAAGATGCTGCTAGCAGGACTTTTGGGGCGGTCCTGCTAGCGCACCGCTCCAGTGTGAAAGGGGTCTTAGTACTAGGAATTCACACTAAAAAGTCACCCCGTGGCAATTTTTTTTTTTTTAAAAAAAGCAAAGAATGCTACCCGACAAAGACAACAAATTATATTATTTTGGTCGCCTGTCCTGCTGCCAATCTGCACTCAAGTCAACTGATAAGCAGATCCCATTGTATCCTGACCCCGTTTTTGGACAGTATCCAGTTCATCCATGTGCAGCATTGCTATCTCATGTGAGTTGATACTGTTTTTTTTTTTTTTTTTTGAATGAAAGTGTTTATTATTTATTCAGGGGTGCCCTCTCCTTGTTTTTCTGAAGAAAATGAGAACTGCAAGAAGAACCCACTGAAGCTGGACCAGAAATACAACACAATAGAAGGGTGTCGGATGAAGAGGATTCTCCTGGCACTACAGCGAGTGAAGATCAGTAGCGTGGGCACTGGGACAGGCAAGTATTGCAGGGTTGATTTAGGAAAAAACAGGGGAGTGCAAAATCTGGTGCAGCTGTGCATGGGAGCCAATCAGCTTCGACAATAAAGCTGGAAGCCGATTGGTTTCTATGAAGAGCTGCACCAGATTTTGCACTCTCCAGTTTTAGTAAATCAACTTCAATGTCCTTTCTTTACAGGTTAACAAACATTGCCAATATTTATTGATGAGACAGGGTCACTTTACAGAGGACTTTTTTTTTTGGGCAAACAAAAAGTACCTATTTATGGAAAAACAGCAACAGCAGTGCACAGAGCCACACCTTCCTCAAAAATGCATCCGTTCTATACACAATGAAAGCAACCATCTAAATGCAGACCGTCATCCAAGACAATCTAAGACAATGCCTAGAAACTGACCGGCTGCATGCCGACAAGAGGGCTGCTGCCACTAAAAATCAGACACACTCCAGAGCCAAAACGGAAAATTTGCAAACAGATCAATGCAATGTAAAATGCCAATTACAAAATGTACATAGCAGACTAATACAACTATGTGCAACACAATAAAAAAAATATATATAATATTATTCAAGTCATAATCCTTACCACTCCCAGAATTATCTCACTCATATTGCAGGTTAAAAAATAATAATTGTACTGTGTCCCCTACCCCGACAAAAATAATCAGCAGGGCACAAAACACCACATTTATGCTTTTGCATGGTGGTTATTAAAGAGTACCTGTCACAGAAATACAGAGAAGACAGTACTGTAAAGTCGTGAACAAAATATATATATATTTATATATTTTAAATAGAAGCCTATCCAATCCCTGGAAACTTGTGAGGACACTGTGGCAGGTCAAGCAGACTGAACTAGATAATATAGACTTGTTACTTCTGCAAAATGCTTCATTTGCCATAAACAGTCATTTTCAAAGCAGCCTCACTCCATAAAAATTACCGACACAACTTGCCCCCCCCTGTTCCCATCTCGTGAGTTGGGACTGTGGGCAGAATCGCATGGCGATTGCTGCACAACACACAACGCACTGTTGGGTGCCATTATCCCTTAATGGGAGCCCAAACACGAGGAGATACTGCCGCGACTGTTGCACGGCAATCACAGCAAATCACGCCTTTGAAAATTTCATAAAGCTTGTCGCTTGAAAAAGGAGCAGGAACTTCTTTTCAGATGACAAACCCACTAAGGATGTGCAAATTGCTCCAAAAAAAAGTGTGAATGGGTTCTTAGACATCCTGACTACATAAGATAAACCTGTTCTTTAGCCAAAACCATGTCTAAAGTGATATTTAGCAGAAACAGAGGGCAGAGTAGCATTTGCTATCCATGTGGTGCAGGTGATGCTCATGATGAAAGGGAAGATTGGACTGAGGAGGGGTGTGAAGGAGACAAGAGCATGTAAACATATACAAACAGGTTATCTGATTTTAAATGGTCTCTGCGGTCATACACAGCAGCTAGCTTCCAGCTCAGTAAGGCCCCTTTCAGACTGGGGCGGGAGCTGCGGTGGCGGTATAACGCCGCTAAAAATAGCAGCGCTATACCGCCGGAATTGCCGCGGGTATCAGCCGCTAGTGGTGCGGTATTAACCCCCGCTAGCGGCCGATAAAGAGTTAATACCGCCCGCAATGCGCCTCTATAGAGGCGCATTGTGGGCGGTATTGCCGCGGTTTCCCATTGTTTTCAATGGGAAGGAGCGGTGAAGGAGCGGTATACATGCCGCTCCTCTCACCGCTCCAAAGATGCTGCTGACAGGAGTTTTTGTCTCCCGCCAGCGCATCGCCTCAGTGTGAAAGCCCTCACATTGAGTCTGCAGTGAAGGAGTTTTTCAGGCGCGATAGCAGCGCTATTTTTAGCGCTATACCGCCTGAAAAACTCCTCAATGTGAAAGGGGCCTTAGTGTGGACATTTGAGCTCCACACCACTCCAGACAATCTTACAGTCTTATGATGACGAAACATGTTGGGTGGAGCTATAGCACGAACACCATTGCGTACGAGGGCTGCAGCCATCTTGTTGGTTGGAAAATTATGCTTTGTGACCTGCTTAATCCACTGTGAGCTATATGAGAGCATGGAGTTTTTAATAATCTTTTAATTCCTTTTTTTCTACACTATGAGGTGGCTCTGTTTTACCTTTTGATTTTTATGGCCTGGAGGCTTTGCTTTTTACTTTGGTGGAGAAATCCTTTGTGTGAAAAGAATACAGCCAACTAACAACCATTAGAGGATCTATATCCTGTGAAGCCTGGCTATGCCTATTGGATACATGAGCGCTGCTTGACCGCTTGTACCAAAGGTGGTCAATAGTTTGCGGTAAGAGGATCTGTGAAGGTGGAGGATTACTTTCCTTTCTAGCACCATATTGTGTCTCTTGAGCACATCCAAGGTGTCCCTTTCAAAGAGCTCTTTTACTGGATACCTTTCAAGGACTATTTTGAAGGACTTGTTTATTTTCAGATATATCTGTATTGTTATGATAGAGCTGAACTTTATTTTACTACAATCTTAAAAACACTGCATGCACACGTTGAGAGCTTTATGTTTTATATACACCTATATATATTGATCTACCTTTAGTTTGGTTTCCAATTGTTGAGAGCTAAGGTTTAAGCTCAGTGTGCTTTTAAAAAAAACAAAAAACAAACAAACGTGTAATTTCTGCGATTATTGCTCTTCACAATTGTAATTTTATAAGTTAGGCGATGTCAGTGAGGAAAGGAGTGATGAGATCAAAGATTAGTAGTAGGGAGGAGGTGGCTCTGCTATACTGTAAAACAAAATAAAAGACGGTGAACGCTAGGAGGTTAAACTCTCAGCTGACAGGCAGGCTGGGAAGAGGTGGCTCTGAAAATGGATATGAATGGGAAATAAAGTACATTAGAACATTTCCTACCCTTCACCAAAATGATGGATATTTTAAAAGCATTGCCTCTTTATTGACTGTCTCCTGTGTTGTAAATGACAAGTGCACTTTAATAATTGGCTGTTAGGAAAATCATCAATAAGTTGCACCGCAATTTATTAATGCCCCCTCTCACAGACCAGAAGTTATTCAGAAAGGGATGCTATTCCCTGTAAAAACTGTTTTCTTGTTTTATATGGACAATGTCAGTTTTATTTTACATTTTTCAGAAAAAAAAAAAAAAAATCAAAAAAAGAAGAAAAAAAAAAAAAAACAATGTACAAAAGTTTGCCTATGAAGCAGAGGTTGTTGTCATGTGGGTTATTTGGCACTTGTATTGTTCTGTACACTGAAAGCACTCTTCTGTTGATCGGCCAAGGCCTTATTCATTTGTAAGTCATCAAGCTTTCTCCACAGCTCCTCACGCTCCAGCTCTTTCTTCTTCTCTCTGATAAACAAACAATGAAACATCATTATCCACTTGACCTTAAGAAGATTTACCCTATTCGTGACCAGGCCATTTTTCTACATGGTACTGCGTTACTTTAACTGACAATTGCATGGTCATGCAACGCTGTACATACTGTAAATTTACGCAATTTATTTTCAAATAGAACTTTCTTTTGGTCATATTTGATCACCACACTGGTTTATTTTGTTGCGCTATAAAAGAAAAAAAAAAAAAAAAAAAAAAGAAAAGAAAAAAAAACAACTATTTTTTACTTTGTTATAAAACATTCAATAAAAGTAAAAAAAAAAAAAATCTTAGGCCAAAAGAAATGTAATTTTCTCTATATATTTTTGGTTATAAGAAGAATAGTAATACAAAAAAAAAAAAAAAAGCATATATTGAATTGGTTTGAGCAAAAGTTTTAGGGCAGATATACAAGTCTGCTGTGCATATCTTTGCTAGGAGAAGAACTTGCTGGCAAGAAAAACAATTTTCAGGCATGTAAAAAAAAAAAAAAAAAAAAAAAAAAAAAAAAAGGCAAGCCGACAATCTATTGGGTACGGTAATCTGACTTGGTTCTACAGAAAGATTCTAGTAGCTCTAGTTTTAATTTTCCATTGTCAGGAATCCTGCAACTAAATAGCAGTTTGATGCTCAATATGATTTTTTATTTTAAATGAAAAAATTAAAATGTTTGATTTTGAAAATTATATAATTTTTTTCATTTCTTAAAATTGCACAACAAAAAAAGCGTCACAATATTTGCCATCCCATGGTACATGATAGCAGCCAGGCATATCTTGTAGATTGAAATCTACCCAAGTTTTCATTACTTGGCTGTCAAAACCAAGATTAAACAAAACAAAAAACAGATGGGATAAAAAAAACTGTACTTTTCCAAAAAAAGCAAATAATTCACCTTCAGATGAAAGCAGAGTTCTGCCTACAAAAAGTCAGCAGCTACAAATACTGCAGCTGCTGCCTTTAAAATAAGCACACTCACCTGTCCAGGATACCCACGATGTCCTCACCCGACCCATCCCTCAGCTCCAGGTGCCGGCATCTTCATGGGAATCAGGAAGCGAAGCCTTCTGCGCATGCGCGAGTCGTGCTGTGCGTTCTGAATGGTCCCTGCCGTCTTCTAGAACCTGCGAGTCTCCCAGAAGACAGCAGGGGGGGAGGAGCGGGACGTGACGTAGTTCGTCCCCCTGAAAGATGCCAAATGTGACACTGGAGAGGGGGAGGAACCAGATCAGCAGAAGTTCCATTTCTGGGTGAAACTCTGCTCACATTTTCTCAACATTGGGGGCAATACATAAAGCAGCTGTGTGTAGCCTTGTTGTGGTCAAAATGCTGCTTTACATTAAAAAAACAAAAAAATTGAATGGCGGAATGTAGAAAAGAGATCCTGGTCACGTTACCTGTTAAAAGTCACATGACCAACGTCTCATTCAATCAAATCTTCTCTGCACCTTTAAGCAGAGAAAACGCCATGTTACACAATGGCTTGCATTTTATGAATGGTCTGTAATATGCAAGTGGTGTTGTGGAACAATAATGCAGTGCATAGCAAGCATAGGGTACATCTGCTCTTCTCTATAAATACCCCCATAATGATAGATCTGAGATGAAAACCTTCTCAGCATTCAGGCTGCCCTGGACTGGAGTAGTGTGCAAGCAGTGTTGAGCTCAGCAGGGAATATTAAAAGCGTACCCTAGACGGCTTGAATCCGGGCCGGTTCAGCACTGACCGGCCGAGATTCGAAACCATGTATGGGTAAGGCCGATTGTACCCAAGTTGATCGATCAACCAGCATGTCAGATTTTGTGTGCGATTATTGCAGCAGCTAGCCATTACCAAGTTGTTCGTTCTTCCGGCCGGGACAGCTACCCTCCCACTGGGAGAACACAATAGGTCCATTGGAGGGAGGATTTCCCCATCATCACTAATCCGTGGTTGCAGCGAAGAAAAATAGCTCCATCTATGGCTGGCTTTACTAAAACTGGAGTGCGCAAAATCTGGTGCAGCTCTGCGTGGAAACCAATCGGCTTCTAACGTCAGCTTGTTCAATTAAGCTTTGGCAAAAAAAAAAACAAAAAAACCTGGAAGCGGATTTGTTTCTACAGCGGATTTTGGTTTGCACAGCTGCACCAGATTCTGAGTGTCCCAGTTTTAGTAAAGCTCCCCCAATTTCTTATCAGATACTACATATTGATTGTCTCTGTATTCAGTTCTGCACCAAGGGGTGTATTATTGTATATTGGGGTGTCCAGCAAATGACTGATTATATGTAGAAAACCAAGAAGGAGAAAGAGACTATTTTAAGGTTTCTTAGCAAACGTTACCCTTTAAAAAAGTGTGCAGCAACTATGCAATCAGTCTGAGTTCTGCATTAAAAATGTTAGGATTTAACCACATCAGCTCCAGAAGATTTTACCCCCTTCATGACCGGGTCATTTTTTCAATTAGGCACTGCGCTACTTTAACTGGTAATTGCGTGGTCATGCAATGATGAATGCAAACATTTTAAATAATCAAAATTTCTTCATAAATTTTGTTCAAAATGTATTCTGCTCCCGATCTTTGATTAAATAATTTTTTAAAAACTGTATATTGATAGGTTTGTGTGAAAGTTATAGTGCCTACAATTTTTAATCATACTAATGGTGGTGATCAGCGACTTATAATGGGACTATGACAGTGTGGCAAGCAATCTAAAACCAACGAATGCAGGGGAGGGGGAGGGGCCGAGTAACTGCCACCGACATCACCAGTGACACTAGGCCTCATACACACTGATAGTTTTTACAGCTGCTCTTTTTGGCTTCAGGCTTTTTTCTGCAGCCAGTAAACTCAGCAAGTTATCCTGTGTGTTCATGCACACAGACTTATTAGTGTTTTTGTTAGGGGCGTTTCCTGGCTGAAAAAAAAAACAAAAAAAAATAACAGAACTAGTGGGTTTTAAAAGGGAAGTTTTTCAGCTGGAAAAATACTCTAAAGGCCCATACACATGAACGGACTTTGACAACAAATGTCCGACGGACCTGTTTGATTGGACAATCCGACCGATGCAAACAAACTTTCCGGCAGCAAATGTCCTACGTCGGCTAATCCGATCGTGTGTACACAAGTCCAAAGTACAAACACGCATGCTCAGAACCAATGCTAAAGGGTCAGACAATAGCAGAAGTTGCCCACAGGGTGGAGGTAAAGATCCGAAAAAAAACACGCGATTTGATAAAAGTTGGCTAAAAAAGTCCTGCCAGTGTATGCAGAACAAGTTCACGGACAACACCCTTCGGAGCAAAATTCATGGAAAAAAAGGATGGAAGTCCGATAGTGTGTATGAGGCTCAACTCTGATAAAGAATTAAAAATGCTGAAAAATGTGGCTATTCACCGTTTCAGCGTTTTTGAGCCATAAGCTTGAGTGGAAGAATAGTTTTGCTAAAAAAAAAGCTAAAAAGCGTTGAAAAACATATTCAACAGCTAACGCTACTGGCATTGTTATAACTAGGGGTGCACCAATATATCGGCCAAAAATCTTGATTTTGGGGTCGCCAAAACAGAAATAATCGCCGATAATGACCCACCTCAGAGCCGGACTTTATTACCGTCCGTACGGCTCATTTCCTGTTTCTCCTGCTCTGCCACTGCCAGCGTTGTGACGTCGCAGCCAGTGACTGGTGGGTACGAGTCCGACCATCGGCTGTCCATGCGGCTCAGTCAACAGTGAAGTCCGCGTTCTGTGGGGGCTGGGCGCCATCCAACCCCGCGTGACTCCGAGCAAAAGCTGCTCATCACCCGACGGCGGGACTCGCTTACGCCAGCCGTCAAGGTAAGGTCTGTGACTGACTGTCACAGACCACCAGTCCCTGACTGTATGACTAATCCATAGTGCAATATTTTGATTAATGTGCCCCGCGCGACTCTGCCTTTTTAAATGCAAGCCTGCAAGGTGCTGACTAGGTCTATATGTCATGTACCATTTTTTTTAAATATAATATGAATGAAATGAATGCCTCGTTATTATCCTCCTCATATCTCACCTAGTGCAGTACACACAGACATCTAAGATCTTATATATATTATATGATATCATTCATTAATTATATAAAGATGTCTGGCAATACACAGACATCTTTATATATTATATGATAAAAGATGTGACGTCTGTGTATTGCACTAGGTGAGGTATGAGGCAGTTGAATTAAAATGGACAAATAAATAATGTCACACATATATACAACATATTGCATGATGAGGCACTGAATCTGTATGTATATGAAGATGTGCTGAGTGGGGTATGATATACCGTAAAACATTATTATTATTGAAATAGTAAAAAAAAAAAAAAAAAAAGAAAAGTCATTTTCGGTATCGGTCTGAATTTTTTGTTTTATTTCGGTTTCGTTTCAGTTCTGAAATTTCCATTTCGGTGCACCCCTAGTTAGAACGTCCTGTGTGCATGAGGCCCAATACAGTGATCAGTACCAATAATATACAGTGTCACTGTAGAAATGACACATGCTGGGAAGGGGGGTTAACATCTGCTTTGCAGAGATAAACAGACACAGGGATTTTCCCTCTGTACAGAGCCCTGTGTTGATTGTCAACACAGGGCTCTGGGCTGTGATTACAGACAGCTGATCAGGATGTCCCATCCATGAATCATTGGCCGGGACTTGCTGACAGACTCCTGATGTGTACAATCACAGCGAGTGTCGGCGGGGAGGGGGCACGCATGCACGTGTCCTAACCCCAGAAGCAGGCAGCGATGTACGGCCCACCTGCCCACACATTGTGTGCAGGCAGTCTACCAGTGGTTAAAATTGCACCCAGAGATGCACTTACTCTATGTGGGGATGTCCAGCAGAAAACTAGGACTATATTTAGAATACTGATAAGGATGACAGCGGTAAAATAAAGGTTTCTTAGGAAAACTTGTGTGCAGCATGCAATCATTCTCGAGTCCTTAGTGGGTCTCGGGTGAAAACATTAGGAAAATTGTTAAATTCAACATACTTTTGCCGTTCTGCTTTGTAGGACCCTGTAAGCTCATCAAACAGTTTCCCGTTCATTTCCATGAATGTTTTCAGCACATTGTACACCAGGGCTACAATAGTCCTAAGAATAATAAAAAAAATGACATGGGGTTATAACACTTTCCTAGTCAAAACTTTTTTTTAAATAGCTTCACATACACTTCAAACATTTTCAAAAAACTTTCCCCACCCCTCATCAAATGGTTTGGGTTTCTTCTTTTCTACCCAAGACTAGAACCTCAATTCCACTTAGAAATGGACTATGATCAGTCGACTGACAGAAGAGACAGCTACATGTATGCCCAAGGTGGAATTGGTGCGCTTTCTGACCCTAACCATTATGTCTGTAGAAATGCAATTAGAAATTTCACTTTAAAAAGGAAAATAAAATACACTTACGGGTTCCAGTGTTCTTTGGAGATTTTGTACAAACTACCGAACATGATTGGTAGAATTTTGTCAATGTTCTCCTCGATCAGGCTGAGAATATACTCATTGTTCCAGAAGTACAGAGCCCTCTCTGCAACCTGCACAGCAGAGAATTACAACAGATGGATGGAGTGACCCACACAGAACATTTCACATCAGAGTTTAACTGGAAGACAGTTATCTAATCTAACAATCTAGACAATAACTGCATTGTGCAGGCTCAACGACATACAGTGGGTGATTTCCGAGTGGAAACTCCCACTGCAAGATTTTAGCCAAATCATTTTTTTTCTATGAATGCAAGGGGCTATGCAGAACTACAGTAAAGCTACTTAAAGCGGATGTGCCAGTATAAAAAAATATTAAAAGCCAGCAGCTACAAATACTGCAGCTGCTGACTTTTAATATTAGGACACTTACCTGTCCTGGAGTCCAGCGCCGATCGCAGCAGAGGACGAGCGATTGCTCGTCTCTCTGCTGCTCCGGCTTCACTACCCGGTTCCCTACGGCGCATGCGCGAGTCGCGCTGCGCCCGCCGATTGGCTCACACGCTGTGTGCTGGGAGCCGAGTGTTCCCAGCACACAGACGGGAAGTCAGAAAAACCCGTCTTTTGCCCGTAGCGTGTGGCCGGAAGTGGGTGCAAATACCTGTCTTTAGACAGGTATCTGCACCCCCCACCCCCCTCCCCCCTGAAAGGTGTCAAATGTGACACCGGAGGGGGGGCGGGTTCCGATCAGCGCGAGTTCCACTTTAGGGTGGAGCTCCACTTTAACAAGGGCAGTACAAAGCTGCAGAAAGGAATAGGGACAATCAACCCCCCAAGGGTTGTGGGGATGAGACCCTTGTCCCCATCAACATGGGGACATCCTCCCCATGTTGAGGGCATGTGGCCTGGTGCGGTTCAGGAGAGAGGGGGGGCCGCACTCTGTCCCCCCCCTCTTTTCTGCGGCCGGCCAGGTCAACGTGCTCGGATAATGGGTCTGGTTATGGATATTTAGGGGGAACCGCACGTAATTTTTGTTGTAATTGACAGCGGGGTTCCCCTGTATATCCATACCAGACCTAAAGGGTCTGGTTATTGAATTTGCGGGGACCTCCGTTCGGGTTCGCTCAACCCTAGTAATAAAAAAATCGGGTACGATTTATCGCACAGTCATCCGATTTAGTACGATTTACATTGACCACAATATAAAAAAAAAAACGGACACGATTGTAATACGATTTCAAATCAGGACCAAAAATCGTGGGCAGACACGTTTTTTGATACGATTTTAAATCGTATCAAATCGTATGCGGATCAAATCGGATGCACTTGGGGACCTAAATTAATGAATGGCAGTGAATGGATCCGTTTTGCCATACAGATTTGTACGATTTTAAAGCTAAAATCGTGAGTAAAAAACGGATGACAAAATCGTGGTGTGAATGCACCCTAAGTAAACAGCCAGTTCTGCTAAAAATAGTCACCTGTGCTATACAACAACTACACTGCTACAATGCTTTAGCTGTAACCAATAGACTCATTCATGCATTTCCTAAAAAACATTTATTCCTGCATCTCCATGGGTCACTGGAATGAAACCTTTTCATTTATATATAGACTTATTATTTACACCTCAACTGAGCTTTCAGTTAAATTATCTGACTACATCACAGGAATATGAAAACAAAAAAAAAAGTGTGCAAAGTCTTATGCCACGTACACACGAACATTGTTAATGTTCTAGAAAAAAACAACGTTTTTTTCGACGTGATTCTTGTCAAGCCTGCCTTGGCTACACACGATCATGAAAAAAAAACGCTCGAGCAAAGCGCAGTGACGTACAACAGCACTATAAAGGGGAAGTTCCATTGAGATGGCGACACCCTTTGGGCTGCTTTTGTGTTAGTAAAAGTTTGGTGAGAGACGATTCGTGCTTTTCAGTCTGTTACAGCGTGATGAACGTGCCATTTCCATTACAAACGCTACTTTTACCAGAACGAGCGCTCCCATCTCATAACTTGCTTTTGAGCATGCATGTTTTTTTCACGTCGTTAAAGCCTACACTCGACCGTTTTTCAGGACGTGAAAAACGACGAGAAAAATTAGAGCATGTTCTAAATTTTTAATGGTAATTTTTCACGTCATGAAAAATGCTCTGGAGCCCACGCACGATCGTTTTAAATGACCATTTAAAAAAAAATTCACTTAATGAAAAACGGTCGTGTGTACGCGGCATTACAGTTTGTTTTCCTTATCCACTTGATCTCTGGAAGATTTACCCCCCACCCCTCCTGACCAGACTATTTTTTGCAATATGACAGTGTTATTTCAACCGACAATTGCGCGGTCATGCAACACTGTACCCAAATAAAAGTCATGTCATTTTTTTTCTTACAAATCAAGCTTTGTGGTGGTATTTGATCACCACTGCGTTTTTTTTTTGGCGCTATAAAAATAAAAATCAACCAATTTTTTTTTCTCCTATAAAACAAAAACTTTTTTTTTTAATAAATATAAATTTCTTCGTAAATTTAGGTCAATATGTATTCTGCTACTCTTTTGGTAAAAAATTCCAATAAGTGTATATTGATTGATTTGTGCAAAAAAGTAACCGGTAGTTTTTTTTTTTTTTTTTAAATACTAATAATTGTGGCGATCAGCAACTTATCGTGAGACTGATATTGCGGTGGACAATCTGACACTTTGTGGAAATCGGTGACACTAATACTGAGTGATCAGTGCTAAAAAATATCAGTGCTCAGTGCTGTGGAGTCTGAGTCGAAGGAGATTTTGGGTACCTGGAGTCGGCAAACAATGCACGACTCCTACTAAATTTAGATTGGAATTAAAAAAGCAAGTTTAAATGTCCCAATTCACAAAAAGTTATAATTAATGACTTCTCTACTGTAAAAATAAAGACCAATGCATGCAGTGCCTCACGTAACCGCAAAACGAACACGTTAAGTGACCGTGAAGAAGCATGCTTTTCATGTGCTTCACTATATGGCACGCAATGCACAATTAGGAGCTGCAATACTTATACTTTCCATAGTGTTGTGTTCTGCTGTTACAGGGAACGCAGCGTCCATGTGTAACCTAGCCTCTCACTGATAAGGGATTAAGTAAATATGTTTTTTGCAGGACTAGAGACACTTGTATAAGTGAAGGGAATGGAGGGTCAATAGTTCAAGACTGAAGCTGTAAACCATTGGAAAAACTGCTGTCATTCAGCTAAGGCTATAAAAACTCCTGTGGTAATGACATGTATGTTGCCTTTCTTTCCTTCAAGGAATGTATAAAATACATTTGCATATTTATACAGAGGAGTCAGAGTCACAAAAAACGGAGTTGTCGGAGTCGGAACATTTATCTACTGACTCCACAGCCCTGCTGACACTAATCAGTGTTTTTGTGTAAACTGTGTGGTGCTTTTACTAAGGGAGGAGATTGATTTTATTCCCCTATTCTCGGTCATAATTTTTGGTCTTTTTTAGTTTATTCCAAAAAAATAAATAAAACAGCAGTGATTAAATACCAGTAAAAAGCTCTATTTGTGTGAAAAATAAAAATATAAAAATTCCATGTGTGCTTAGTGTTGCATGGCCGTGCAATTGTCAAAGTGTGACAGCGCTTAAAGCCGATAACTGGTCTGGGCAGGAAGGGGGTAAAAGTGTCCACTATTGAAGCGGTTAAACTAAATTCAGCTTTAAAGACAACCAGGAGCAAGCCCCAGCAACCCAAACAAGACAAAGACAAAACTAGCATGTGCAGCGTGAGTTATAGCCAATAGATGGAGCTGGCCCCTGGCTTTATTGGTTTGCATTGTGTCCAATCCTACCGTGGCCTCCAATAAATGCTGGAGTTAATCATCTTAGGACAGCAAGCCGCAGTAAATGCAAACCAACATCGACTCCGATTCACCCCCCCGCCCCCAAAAGATGGTACACATTCTTTAAATTGGTTACAGAACAGTAGTAAAGAATGAACACACTGCTATGCCCGCAGACAGAGGGCGCTTTGAGGCAAGTTTTCCTTCACTGCTAGATTCTTTAGTTACCACAGCAGTATCTTTGTCCCAGTTTATTATACTCCACCTACCTGAAAGTGAGAACTGGACACACACTTTGATATTTGCTTAAACAGGGGTTCCTGAATCTTTTTAAACTGAGTTGGCTCTATTACATCCAAAATCTCTTCTATTTCACCTAAAAACATCACCTGTACCAAAAGAAAAATGTCATTATACAATATGTGAAATGTGTGAAGATTCTTTTGAGAAGTTAAAAACAACTTTTTAACATTAAAAGAAAACCGTTATTACCTCTTTTTGGCTACAAGTTTTGGGCCAAAACTTTAACAACCCTCTAATAACCTGCAAATAAACAGCCAAAAAAAAAAAAATTTAAACAAATTAATGCAACCGCCTTCACAGAAGAAAAAGAATAAATAAATAAAAAAATCACAACAACTTTTTATATCAGTTCTGCTTTGCCAATAGTTTAAATTGTCATTAGTAGCATTCAATGTCATTATGTCTTCAGTGCATCACGCGATTGCTGCATTTCTCAGCTTCCTTTCATGTTGTGTGCCAAAACAGGGAAATTACCACCTAGCTTCTTAAAACTAACCAGAGCTCCATGTTAACTTTTAAAAGCCCTGCCTAGAAAAATACATCACAAGACGCCATCAGCCAGACAACTCCTTGTGAATCCTCACAGATTTAATTCCATTTTTTTTTTTACTGGGGCCTAACATTGTGGCCAAGCTCCATCAACTTCCATCCTGCTAAATGAGAGGACTCTTACAGATCACCAAGGCAGCCTCACTAAACAGAGGGATGGTAGTTGGTGGAGCAGGTCGAGTTGGTGAAATTAAAACCTCACCTTGTAAAAACAACCCATTCAGTGTAAAATAGAAAATGAAAAGGAAAAAAGTTTTTGTATCCCCCTTTTTTATATGTATACACAAGGTATTAAAGGGGTTGTAAAGGTTTAATTTTATCTTTAAAATAAACATACCATGCTTACCTCCACTGTGCAGTTTGTTTTGCACATAGTGGCCCCGATCCTCATCTTCTGGGGTCCCTCGGGGGCTGTCACGGCTTCTCCCTGCAAGAGCCAACCCCCCTCTGGGAAGCGCTCTCCCAAGGGGGTTAGCTTGCGGGCGCGCTCCAGTGTGATACAGTCGGCGGCCATAGCCACCGGCTGTATCACTCGGCCCCCATCTCCCGGCGCGCCATTGATTTGGTTGACAGCAGCTGGAGCCAATCGCTGTGCTGCAAGCAATCATCCAATGAAGAGCCCACAAGAGATGGGGGAAAGCAACGTGGGATGGCGCCCACGGAGATTTGGAGGTCAGTTAAGTAAAATGGGGGCTGGGGGGGATGCAAGGTGTTTTTTCACCTTAATGCATAGGATGTAATAAAGTGGAGTTACGTAATCTCTGTTCTCCGCTGCATAAGGAGCGCAGAGAGCTGGGGGAGGTGAAACAGCAGTACACTGGTACTCCCAGTGAATGTCTGTGCAGCGGCGGGCGGGGGGGGGGGGAGGGGGGTTAGCATTTCATCCTGATCATTGGAGAGCAGGCTCATCAGTGGGAGGTACAGACCAGGAGACAGACTCCAAGACCTGTCCATTACTCTCACACAGAGCTATAATGGGGAAGGTACAAGAAAGGTGGCTGGGGGGGGGGGGGGGGTGTAGAGAGCACAGCAGCCTTGGGTCTTACAAAACAGAAATTCCAGGGAATGAAGCCATTCATTTTCTATTAAACTACAGACTGGGGAAACAAATGGAGTACAGATCTGCTCAAAGCACCAGCAACAAGGAAAAATATATTTCTGCCTGGAGTTCAGCTTTAAGAAAAAAAAAGCAGGCTTACTGAAGAACCTTTTCTGGCCAATTATTCAATAAAAGGTGTCCTGTGATTTCTGCTTTATTTGTTCTTTTTATACTTCCAAACAACCACTCCTTCCAAAGAGAAAGAATGCTTACACATTAACATTGCCAAGAGCGTAGTAACTACAGTGCTGGAATGTTGAGTGCTATCTGAACATTCCACAGGACACATACTGATAACCATTCACCAGTTTTTTCCCCCAACTTATGGAATTCCAGCTGTTGAAGTTATACGTTTCAGCTTGCTCCACCACCAAGAAACTTGTTCTACAACAGCTAGAGAACCACGTGTTGCAAGAAACAGCTTTAGACAGTGAAGACACATTGTACTGGACATTTTTCATTGAACCCAACTGCATATTTTAAACCTGATCTCCAGGGTAATGTTGTAATATTTGATTTTTTTGGGGGTTTTAATATCACTTTAAGCAAATAAAGCCTTTCTTAAAGGCGGAACTTCCGCTTGTTTGCACCTCCCCCTGGCACTTTTTTTTGTGTGTGTGTGGGGGGGGGGGGGGGGGGGTTCCCCAGGTACCTGCTCTCATTTACAGGTCAAACCGCTGCAGTGATCTACGAGAATGTTCGGCCCTCTCCTCTCCCCCACCCAGCCTTCTGTGACACACAGGTCCCAGAAGACTGCAAAACTATTCACAAAGCGCAGTGCACCTTGCACAGTAAGAACCCAGCTGTAAATCCAGAAGGCTTTACTGCTAGCTTTCCTTACCCAAGATGCTGGCACCTGCAACCAAAACCGATCGAAGAATTGTCTCTGGTGAGGACATCGCTGGATTCCTGGACAGATAAGTACTTCTATTAAAAGTCAGCAGCTAAAGTATTTGTAGCAGCCGACTTACTTATTTGGGGGTAAACTGGAGCGCCTCTTTAACCACTTCCCGACGGCTGTACGACTATATACGGCTGCAGGGTGGTTCTACTTCTCTGGGGCGCCGTCATTTGACGTCCGCCCCTTTCCGCGTTCTGATCGCGCAGCGGGGAACTTCTGTGCTGGCCATGTCCCTTGGACACAGCCAATCACAGATGAACGTGAACAGCCAATCGGAGTGGCTGTTTGCTAGGCGATCTGTGCGGCCAATGAGAGATGATCTCATATGTTTACATATGAGATAATTTCTCATTGCCGGCTCTCACAGACAGCGTGCCGTCAGGGAGAGAGGAGACCGATCTGTGTCTCTTGTACATAGAGACACAGATCGGTCACCTCCCCCAGTCACCCCCCTTCCCCCACAGTTAGAACACTATATAGGGAATCCTCACCCCCCAGTGTTAACCCCTTCCCTGCCAGTCACATTTATACAGTATGTAGTGCATATTTATAGCACTGATTGCAGTATAAATGTGAATGGTGCCAAAAATGTGTCAAAAGTGTCCGATGTGTCCGCCATAATGTCGCAGTCGCAATAAAAATCGCAGATCGCCGCCATTACTAGTAAAAAAAAAAAAATAATAATAATTCGGTCCCTTATTTTGTAGGCGCTATAACTTTTGCGCAAACCAGTCGCTTATTTCGATTTTTTTTTTACTAAACATATGTAGAATACGTATCGGCCTAGACTGAGGATAAAATATATATATTTTTTTTTTAATTGAGCTATTTATTATAGCAACAAGTAAAATTTATAATTTTTTTTTTCAAAAATTGTCGCTCTATTTTTGTTTATAGCGCAAAAAATAAAAACCACAGAGGTGATCAAATACCACCAAAAGAAAGCTCTATTTGTGGGAAAAAAAAGGACGTCAATTTTGTTTGGGAGCTACGTCGCACGACCGCGCAATTGTCAGTTAAAGCGACGCAGGGCCGAATCGCAAAAAGTCCTCTGGGCAGGAAGGGGGTTTAAGTGCCCAGTAAGGAAGTGGTTAATATAGATACTTGGTAAGCATATTGCCCCCACGAGACTTGGGTCTAGTCCCTGGTTGGTCAGGCATCCAGTGCCACATTGAGGGAGGTGGTTGCTCCTGTGTGCACTATACCTTGAAGTGACAGGTTGTTGGTATGGAGGTGAAGCCAGTGGAAAATTACATACAGCAAATCGGTAGTAATTTTCCCTATTTATTGAAGGTTGTGTCCTGCCGTGGTTTTATTAATATTTCACCTAAAAAGACTTTGACAACTATTTTTACATTCATCGGTGTGTACATACATAAATATATACAGTATCTCACAAAAATACACCCCTCACAATCTTGTAAATATTTTATTATCTTTTCATGTGACAACACTGAAGAAATTACACTTGGCTAAAATGTAAGATAGTGAGTGTACAGCTTGTATAAGGCCGGGTTCACACCTATGAGAATTGGTTGAGGCTCAAACTGCATCCAATTCGCATAACATTATCAAATACATTGTTTTCATAGAGGCTGGTTCACATATGTGCGATGCATTCGCACTGAGCATTGCCAAAAAAGTGTGCGTTTTCTAGGTATTGCGGTGCGGC
This sequence comes from Rana temporaria, assembly GCF_905171775.1. NCBI lineage: Eukaryota > Metazoa > Chordata > Amphibia > Anura > Ranidae > Rana > Rana temporaria. The sequence goes on from NC_053492.1 coordinate 437,227,373, forward strand.
TCAGGTGTGAATTCAGGCCCATTATCTTCTATGGGCACGCATCTGATTCGCAGTTGTGCTCATTTCTTTTCAGGATTTCTCTCATTCACCTCAATACACTATTTTTCACTTAGGGGTGTACTCACTTTTGTTGCCAGCGATTTAGACATTATTGGCTGTGTGTTGAGTTAGGCCCCTTTCACATTGAGGCGTTTTTCATGCGGTACAACGCTAAAAATAGCGCTGCTATACCGCATGAAAAAATCATGCCCTGCAGGCTTCAATGTGAAAGCCCGAAGGCTTTCACACTGAAGCGGTGCGCTAGCAGGACCGCTCCAAAAATCCTGCTAGTCGCATCTTTGGAGCGGTATAGGAGCGGGGTGTTTACCGCTCCTATATCGCGCCTTCCCATTGAAATCAGTGGGAAACCGCGGTAATACTGCCCGCAATGCGCCTCTGCAGAGGCGCATTGCGGGCGCTAGTAACCCTTTTTTTCGCCCGCTAGCGGGGGTTAAAACCACACCGCTAGCGCACGAATATCGCGGTAAATACGATGGTATAGCGGCGCTAAAAAACGCGCTGCTATACCGTCACCGCACCTCCACTGCCCAATGTGAAAGTGGCCTTATTGTGAGGGGACAGCAAATTTACACTGTTAAGTAAGCTGTACACTCACTACACAACATTGTAGCAAAGTGTCATCACATGAAAAGATAGAATAAAATATTTACAAAAACATGAGAAGTGTACGTGTGTGTGCGTATATATATATATATATATATATATATACACACATATATACACACACACATACATATACACACACAGATATATATATATATATATATATATATATATATATATATATCTGTGTGTGTATATGTATGTGTGTGTGTATATATGTGTGTATATATATATATATATATATATGTCACACACACAATGCAACTGTATGCCCCAAGTCAAGAATTATTACTATTTCTCTCTCACCAGTTTTCATGTCATCGGTCTAAAACAGTTGCTATAGAATTATAGATGCACTGTATTCCATAAGTCTAACACTCTGCTCTTCGTGTCTTTCATGTTAATGATATTCAACAGAACAGAGGATACAGCTTCATGCTACACTCCCACATAAACATCCTGGCTATTTTTAGCACACCTACTTTCCAATCTGAGAGCCGTGCTCATCTCCACTGTCACCCACTCAAAGGGAAAAGATTTGTTTACTACATCAGAAAGCAGTATTTATATTACATTCATACATTCAAGGTGAGCTTTGCTATTCGGCTGGATGAGCTTTGTGAACATTTACCCATTTGTATAGATAATGGTCACCAGTATTGCAGCATTACTAATTTCATTAGAAAGCACACACACACACATTCCACAACATTGCAAAATGAAAAAGGTGAAAAGAAACAATACTCAAAATCAGATTCCCTTTAATCACGATGAATTGCTTGTGGCTGTGCTCTCCCAACTCTAAGTATTGTCAAGCACACCATGGATCTAATTGAAGAAACATCACATACCCCAACAGGAGCGACTCAACAAAAACCTAGCTGCCTACCTCCTGAATGCCGCCCCTATGTCCAATAAGAAATTCAAAAATTCCTTACAGGCAGTCCCTGGATTACAAACAAGAAAGGTTCTCTAGGTTTGTTCTTAAGTTAAATTTGTATGCAAGTTGGAACAGGTAAATTTTTTTAAGTGCAACTCTAACCCAAATGTTTACGTTTTGGATAGCATAGGGAAGGGTTAACTGGCTATGCAGTGAAGTGGGATTGCTGACACGTCTGCCAGACAGTAGGTGGCAGCATGCAGTGTGCAAGATGGCCGCCTGGCGGTTTCCAGGACCAGTGTGACGTCAGGCTGCCTCCGTTTGTAAGTACGAGTCTTTTGCAAGTCGGATGTTTGTAACTCGGGGACTGCTCGTACTTAAAGCGGAGGTTCACCCATACATAACTATTTTTCCCCTTAGATGAATGCTCGTTTTGTCTAGGGGAATCGGCTAGTTTTAAAATATGAGTCGTACTTACCGTTTACGAGATGCATCTTCTCCGCCGCTTCCGGGTATGGGCTGGGGGACTGGGCGTTCCTATTTTGATTGACAGTCTTCCGAGAGGCTTCAGACGGTCGCATCCATCGCGTCACGATTTTCCGAAAGAAGCCGAACGTCGGTGCGCAGGCGCAGTATAGAGCCGCACCGACGTTCGGCTTCTTTCGGCTACTAGTGACGCGATGGATGCGACCGTCGGAAGCCTCTCGGAAGACTGTCAATCAAGAAGGAACGCCCGCTCCCGAAGACCCATACCCGGAAGCGACGGAGAAGATGCATCTCGAAAACGGTAAGTACGGATCATATTTTAAAACAGCTAGCCGATTCCCCTAGACAAAACGAGCATCCATCTAAGGGGATAAGAGAAAAAAATACTTAATTGGGTGAACTCCCGCTTTAAACATTTGTTCATGGCAGCAAAAGCCTGTATTCCGGCATTGTGGAAAAGTACAAGCCCCAGGACCATAGGAAGAAGAGAGGACAAAAACTGGAAGATTTGGGCTCCCTACTTCTCAAACCTTGCTCGTCTCTCAGCCCCAATTTACTAATTGGCAAATATTCAGCATCTTTTCCCATCCCCACTTTTGTCCTGCCCTCTTTTTCTATTGACCTACCTCCTCCGATTCATACTTTCTCTTGCTGTGCGTCCTCTTTTTTTCCTGCAGTTTACTCATGTATATATTGTTTTCGCTACATGTCAAACGTGAAAAATGGCCTGGAATGTATCGTCAGCAGCTCCCAAACTATCACAATCAATATTTCTAGGGGTTTAATCATCCGCCCTGTCACTTGTACAGGTTTAGTATTGCTGCCTTGTTCTATGGTATCCATTTATACATTTAGCATATGGTGCAGTTTAATGTTTTTGGCTTTGTATTGCTGAATTCCTTGAATACAGCTGATGAAGTCCTGGAAGGATGCAACGCTGCGTAGGGGAGGAGGAGCTAGTGCACGGACTTCACCCGCTGCCATCTCTCGACCCTCGGATCCCGCAGCATTGTTCTGATTGACATTTTTATTGGCAAGTTTTAGATTGAGCGCGCCACCTTGCGCTATTATTTAATGCCCTTTCTGTTAATAAACCTATGGAGAACACTTAGAGCGTGTCCCTTTATCTTTTCATACTCACCTTGGCTTGTTCGGTCCCATTAATACGCTGGAAACCATTGCCGTGCTGGGGGAGATTACCACCATCCCTCTGTGGATACAAGTGTACATGACCTTCTGTTGATCAGGGGTCCACCTTTTCTGGTAAGTGCATTGGCTTTGTGGTGGCGGGTTTGTCACCTATATATGACCAGTGGATCGGACTTCACCTTTCTTCACGAGGGATCTTGTCTTCCATTCTGGAACTTGTAGTTCCTCACCATTGCTGGATGGGCTTTTTTCTCTCAATTTTATTGCGCTACACTAATCATTTTTTATTTAGTATACAAATAAAATTAATCACATTACAAAAAAAGTGCAACGTTTTGGAGCTGTGCAGGGCCCCTTCATCAGGCATGTGAAAATTTGCACAACTGTATGCACCCATTTAAAGCACAACGTCACTTTCGTTCAGAAGAATAAACATTCCCCTCTGGGTGATCTATGTACATTGCAAGGATTATAACAAACTGTTACAGATTCCCTCCTTTTTGTTATTCTGAAGAAATCCATGTGCGTTTGTCTGCATCTCTGTTCTGAGTGAGTGAAATGGGATTTGCTTATTTCCACACGAAAGTGGAGTTACCTTTTAAATGAACATCCACCAATCAAGAAAAAGCAAAAAACCCCTCCCATCACCTAGCATAAATTTACCTTTTTTGTAATGTGATCTTTCTTCAATAAAAAAAAATGTTAGGGCTTATTTGAAGATCCATGCTGGTGAATATTTACAGTGTTGTGCATGCTCCATTATCCAGCTGGTTGTCGCTGCAGTACCTTTGAGAGCCCATTCCAGGAATGTGCGAGATGGGGATAGACAGTGTGCTCTCCCAACTTCTCATTTGACAGCTGAGGGGGTTTAGTCACACGAGTGAATGGCTAAAAAACCCTCCTTTCTTTTTGATCACATAGAAAGCAAGCTTTTTTTCTGAAACTTTACACTGGTTATGATAAGGTGTTAATACAGACGCAAACAGTGTTTACTGATGCTCTAAATTATTCTGTATTCACATGCAGTAGATCCGTGGATCTCTCTGGAAGAACATTGATAAAAAAATAAAAAATAAATAAGGAAAAATCTTCATACAGGTGGTCATTTTGAGCACAGCGGCCATGGCTGCAGCTGCAGAACCTTGCGGTACATCTCCAGTTCCGGCCTGGCTCCATACAAGCTAAGGAAACATTCTTTCATTTTACACATTCATATTTCTCAGCCAAAGTACATAAGGAAAGGAATGTCAAAAATACTCACTGGCTCTGTCAGTGCTGCGTCCTTCTCCAAAAACTGGACCACGCAATATGCCAACTAAAAAAAAAAAACGGGAAGAAAAAAAAATATACGTTTCATTATGCAGTACGGCTTCTAGATTCAGACAGATCAGTTTAGATAGTCTAGTAAATTAAATCACACATAAGCGTAGTGTGATATACATTGCATCATAATGCAAGTATTTATAAAACCTAAACTTTTTTTTTTTTTAGAACGTAGGTTAAAAAGTTAGGTATGAATGTTTGAAATCTTATTTTTTTTTTTTTTTTAGGGAGACTCAGCAATACTCAGCAATAAGTGAGAGGAAATCAATCCAAGGGATGGGAAATTATCTTTGAAAGTTGAGACCTTCCCAACCTTATTCTTTTCAGAGACATTTTAAAGAGTGATTTTCAAAACATGTCATCAAGTCCCATCAGCAGTAACAGGAAGAGAAGAGAGATGATCTGCCACGTTTCCAGCTGAAAAAAAAAAAACCCTGGGCGAGAGGGCCACAAGAAATTGCCTGGTGGGCCATATTAAGCCCACAGGCCTCGTGTTTGACATGTGCGTAAAAAAAAAAAAAGAAAAGAAAAAAAACTGCCAAATCAAGGTTAGTGCCAGGGTTAGTGTCACAGTAAAGGTCAAATGTCAAGGTTGGGGTCAATGGGCAGAATCACTATATTTTTGGAAGGATTATTATTTTTTTTAAAAGCATTTTTTAAATTAGTGTCCGTTAGCTTTAGTGTGTTTTAGGTAGGATAAAAAAAAATTCTGGGCCCTTCTAGATTGTAAGCTCCAATGAGTAGGGCCCTCCTATATTAATTTGTATCACAACTGTACTGTCTGCCCTCATGTTGTAAAGCACTGCACAAACTGCAAGCACTATATAAATCATGTTTAAAAAATGATATTACAAGTACAAAACAACATACACATTTGTGGTATCAGACAGGAGTGGGAGGAATATATTTTGGTGTATTCTTTGGTGGTAAATTATGGTAATAGCAAGAAATATAAAGCATTTTTTTTTAAATGTAGCCGATTAAATATTTTTTGTGCAGATATATATATAAAAAAAAAAAAAAAAATCCACCTGGATCAACAAAGCAGTTGCGATATGTATAGATTTACCAACGCATGTCAAAGTTGCAAAATTGTGTCCAGGCATGAACGTTTGTTTTACCCTCAGTCACTAAGGCTGCATTCACACCTTGGCGTACAAAATCGCGGCGTTTTGTCCCGCGAATTGCGGCGACAAACTGCGGCGTTTTGTAACGTGATTTGCGGCGACAAAACGCTGCGATTGTGAATGCAGCCTGACCCCCTCTATGGAGATGGTTCACATCTCCTATGCCGAACGCCGCCTGAAAAAAAGGTCCGGGACTTGTTTTCAGGCGGCAGGCGTACGGTGTTCAGCGTGGAGATGTGAACCATCTCCATAGAGGGCAATGTGAAATCATCCCTCCAGCGTCTCAGGGGCGGCTGCGGCGTCGCACTATAGGCGTATATACGCCTAGGTGTGAACGGGGGCTAAGGGATTAAAATCGTGTCTGTATCATGTCATATCAGGTCATGTGTTGGTTTCAGTGTAAAAGTGCTGCTTTTCTACATAATGGCTGCAAATGTATTAGTCATGACAGTTACTGATAAACCTCTACAACTGTCAATGAAGTTGAAACCTGAATAGAGAATGCATCCTACAAGGCCGACTCGCTCTCTTCATGAAAAGGAGCTTTAAAAGAAATAATACTGCGGTTCTGGAGTGAGCAGTGCGATTCTACAAACTGGCTACTACAAACTGGCTATGTGTGTTCATTCTGAGAACTCTCAATTCAATTATAAAGTAGGAACAGGTGCAAAGACTTGACACTTCTCAATGTGACAGCAGGAAGGCACTACACTGACCTGTGCATGAAACAGAGCCAGGCCCTTAGCTGTGTGCATAGGAATCAGGACTTTCATTAGGAATTGCTTGTGCTCAGCTTTTAACGGTAATGCAAATCCATTGATGATGCTGTGATGAAAACATAGGAAGAGATTTTAGTAAGAAGTCATAGCCTGAAATATCAAAACACATCACCCAATATTTACTAGAGGAAATTTCTACAAGTTTGTAAAAAAAAGCTCATTAAAAAGAATGCAGTATACTAAAGTTGTGTTTATAGGGGAACATAAAAGAAGGCATAAAAACAGCAAGCCTCATTTAGTGGTATGTGTACCCTGGAGAGTACATCTAATGTGTCCACTGGATATTTCCGCTTATCCACTTGCCGACCAGTCCCTAGACTTCAAGTGGTTATACCGGGATGGAAGGCATCATCCCTATACCATTATTTAGAGCCGACGGTTGGATCTCTTGTAAAAGCAATCCTACCAGGAGCCTCGATTAACCAGCTGGCACTTCTGATGGCTGATCACAGAGCCGAACAAAGACCAGCTAGGCTTTGTTCCAATATGTGATCTAGTGTGCAGGAAGTGATGATCTTGCATCACTTCCGGTTTACAGGAGTGCAAATGGCGCCATTTACAAGGGCAGAGGAACCCCGATCTCTCCATAAAGAATACCTGTTACATGCCAATTGCGGTCACAAGGGATGTTTACATTTGCTTCTGACAGCAATAAAAGTGATCCAGAAGTACCCCCCTCTCCCTGTGCAAAGGCAAATGCAAGTATCAGTCCTGTACACATGCAAATGATTGTCCCACACATGTGAGGCATCACCCCAAACATCAGATCACCAGACCTCCTGTGTAAACCTAAAGTAGTAACCCGTAAAGGCTTTTAAACCGTTACCTATGGATAGCAAAATGTACACAGTTTGTCACCGTTGCACGGGTGTGTGCAATTTTAAAGCATGACATGTTTGGTATCCATTTACTCAGCCTAACATCATCTTTTATAATTAACAAAAAAGAGATTTTTAATACAGCTTACCTGTAAAATCTTTTTCTTGGAGTACATCACGGGACACAGAGCGGCATTCATTACTATATGGGTTATATGGAGTACCTTCAGGTGTAGACACTGGCAATCTCAAACAGGAAATGCCCCTCCCTATATAACCCCCTCCCATAGGAGGAGTACCTCAGTTTTGTAGCAAGCAGTATGCCTCCCAAAATGGTCCTCAAAAAAGAGGGGTGGGAGCTCTGTGTCCCGTGATGTACTCCAAGAAAAAGATTTTACAGGTAAGCTGTATTAAAAATCTCTTTTTCTTTATCGTACATCACGGGACACAGAGCGGCATTCATTACTATATGGGATGTCCCAAAGCAATGCTTACAATGAGGGGAGGGAGAACATCTCCAAGACAAAAGGATTTAATTTAGAGATATACTCAAATCATAATAAATCCAACTTAGTTGAGAAAAATAATTTTAAATTTTAAATTTAACTCAAAAAAGAGGAGCCCCCGGAATCCGAGGGTCTCAAACTGCAGCCTGCAGCACTGCCTGCCCGAAGGCAGTATCAGTATTCCTTCTTACGTCCAACTTGTAGAATTTTGTAAACGTGTGGACAGAAGACCGGGTTGCCGCCTTGCAAACTTGAGCCATAGAGATCTGGTGGTGTGCTGCCCAGGAGGCGCCCATGGCTCTAGTAGAATGAGCCTTTAATGATACTGGAGGAGGCAACCCTTTCAAGCCGTAGGCCTGAGTGATTAATTGCTTAATCCACCTAGAAATGGTGGACTTTGCAGCTGCCTGCCCCTTCTTGGGCCCCTCCGGTAGAATGAACAGCACATCTGTTTTCCGGATCTTCTTTGTAGCTTTAAGATAGGCCTTCATGGCCCTGACAATATCCAAGGTATGCAGCAACCCTTCCTTTCTGGAAGTAGGTTTAGGGAAGAAGGATGGTAATACCAAATCCTGGTTCAAATGAAAACTGGATATGACCTTCGGAAGGAAGGAAGGATGAGGGCGGAGAACGACCCTGTCCTTATGAAAAACAAGATATGGTTCCTTACAGGATAAGGCCGCTAGCTCCGAAACTCTTCTTGCGGAAACTATGGCAACCAAAAATACTAACTTCCTTGTCAGTAGAACCAAAGGAATTTCAGCCAACGGCTCAAACGGTTGTTTCTGTAAACTTGACAGAACAAGATTTAAATCCCACGGACAAAGCGGGGATTTAACTGGAGGTCTAATACGTAAGACCCCTTGAAGGAAGGTCTTAACCAGCGAGTGGGTGGCCAGCGGCCGCTGAAACCACACTGACAGAGCAGAAATCTGTCCTTTGATTGTGCTTAATGCCAATCCTTTATCCACTCCTAGCTGGAGAAAACTTAATACTCTATCGATGGTAAATTTGCGAGAAAAGCCATCGCTTGGACTCACACCAGCCTACATAGGCCTTCCAGACCCTGTAATAAATCACCCTAGAGACCGGTTTCCTGGCTCTGATTAGGGTAGAGACTACTTTCTGAGACAGACCTCTACCCCTGAGAATCAGGGATTCAGCTTCCAGGCCGTCAAATTTAGATGCCGTAAGGCAGGGTGGAGGATCGGACCTTGCGATAGCAGGTCTGGCCGTAGAGGAAGAGTCCAAGGGTCTCCCACTACCATCTTTAGGATGAGTGAGTACCATGCCCTTCTGGGCCATGCTGGAGCTACCAGGATGACTGGTATGTGTTCCACCCGGATCCTGCGCAGCAGGCGGGGTAGTAACTGGAGCGGGGGAAACGCATAAAGAAGTTTGAACTGATGCCAAGGGCAAACCAACGCATCGGTTCCGCAGGCCATCGGATCCCTTGAGCGGGATATGAACCTGTCTAGTTTCTTGTTGAGTCTCGATGCCATGATATCCACGTCCGGCACTCCCCATCTTTGGCAGAGTGCTTGAAAGACTTGTGGATGCAGAGACCATTCCCCCGGCCATAGAGTCTGGCGGCTTAAGAAGTCCGCCTGAAAGTTGTCCACTCCTGGAATGAATATTGCCGATATGCAGGGCACATGCGCCTCTGCCCATAGGAGAATCAAGCTCACCTCTCTCTGAGCGGCTTGACTCCTGGTTCCCCCTTGGTGATTTATGTATGCCACGGCCGTGGCATTGTCTGATTGAATTCTCACCGGGAACCCCTGCAATTTTGACGTCCAAGCCCTGAGGGCTAGTCGAGCAGCTCTGAGCTCCAAGATGTTGATGGGCAACTGCTTCTCTGGCTTTGCCCAAGTACCTTGGCGAGTGCAACCATCCAAAATTGCTCCCCAGCCCGTCAGGCTGGCGTCTGTGGTCACTATCTTCCAAGCCACTGGGCTGAAAGACTTCCCCTTCAGTAGATTCTGAGGGTCTAACCACCAACACAGACTTTGTCGGACTCTTGATAAGAGCGGCAACGGGATATCCAAGGCCTGTGGCCTTCTGCTCCATGCTGACAGGATGGCTGCCTGTAGGATGCGAGTGTGGCTCTGGGCGTATGGTACCGCCTCGAACGTGGCCACCATCTTGCCTAGTAACCTCATACATAGGCGAATAGTCGGTTCTTTCTTGCTTAGAACCAGTAGGATTAATTCCTTGATGGCTTTTACCTTCCTCAGAGGTAGGAACACTCCTTGTTGTTCTGTGTCTAATCTCATGCCGAGATATTCCAACTGCCTTGTGGGCTGGAAAGCTGACTTTTCTCGATTTAGGACCCAGCCGAACCTCTCGAGGTATTGGACCGTGAGGGCCACTGCTCGCTCCAAGCCGGGAGACGAGTGGTCTATGACTAGGAGGTCGTCCAGGTATGCTAGGATCGTGACCCCTTGGATCCTTAGCTTGGCTAGGATCGGAGCTAGGACCTTCGTGAACACCCGGGGGGCCGTAGCCAACCCGAAGGGAAGCGCCACGAATTGGAAGTGACGCGAAGCCACCATGAAGCGTAGATATCTTTGATGTGGCTGATAAATTGGAACATGAAGGTAGGCATCCTTTATGTCTATGGACGCCATGAAGTCGTCCTTCTGGAGTGTGGCAGCTGCTGACCGCACGGATTCCATCCGAAATGAGCGGATCTTTAGATATGCATTTACCATATTTAGGTCCAAAATTGGCCTGACATCTCCATTGGGGATGATGAATAGGTTGGAGTAGAAACCCAGCCCCTGTTCCAGGACTGGCCGGAATCCGAGGCGGATCGTTTGGAATCCTCGACTCCTGGAAATGAGGAGGAGGAAACCTTAGGAAATCTAATTTGTAGCCTGTGGCCACGGAAGACCGTACCCACTCGTCGGGAATGCTGGCTTCCCAAATCTCTGAAAAGAGTCGCAGCCTTCCCCCCACCTTCGTGGGTGGGGGCGCCCCTTCATAAGGTTGGCTTGGGGGCTGGTTTTGCTGGTTTGCGAAACCACTGCCTTTTGCCTCTAACAGCCTGTCCTTGTGATTTGCTGTTGAAGCCGAAGTTTGCTTTTGCAGGAGGCCGTCGATACTGCTTGGCATTAGAGGGCCCCTGCCCAGGGGAATACTGTCGTTTAAACGCAGGCCCCTGAACCTTCTTCTTAGTTGGCAAGAGAGTACTCTTGCCGTTTGAAATGGTCTGAATGTATTTATCTAGGTCTTCTCCGAAGAGTCGTCCTCCATGGAAGGGGAACCCTACCAGGAGCTTCTTGCATGGGGGCTCAGCCTCCCAGCTTTTTAACCATAAGAGTCTTCTCATATGGATAAGGGATAACGATAAACGTGACGCTTGCTGGATAGAATCCTTGATTGCGTCTACCGTAAAACATATGGCCTTAGGGACATCCGAAAATTCTTCTGCCTGCTGGGCAGGAATAAGTTTAAGCATCTGCTTAAATTGATCCGATAATGCTTGAGCGACCCCAATCGCAGCCACAGCTGGCTGTACTACTGCCCTGCAGTAGTGAAGGAGTTCTTAAGTAGTGCTTCCAAGCGCTTATCAACTGGATCCTTGAACACCTGTATGTTTTCTACAGGGCATGTTAACGATTTGTTAACACGTGAGATGGCTGCGTCCACTGCAGGAGTAGCCCATCTTTTGGAAAATTTTTCTTCCATAGGATATAGGACAGAGAACTTCTTAGGTGGTAAGAAGATCTTATCTGGCTTGTTCCAATCTTGGAACAAAACTCCCTCTAATAGAGGATGGATCGGAAACACAGCATTTCTTTGAGGCGCCCTCAGTGAGCCCAAAGCTGAAACCGTCGATACCTGGAGATCTGGTACTGGCAAGTTGAATGCCCTATGGACCAAGTCCGACAATCCTTGAATCCACCAGCTCTCCCTCAGGGAGACTGCCCCAGACTCCTCTGTATCCGGATCTTCGATCCCTGAACCTACTTGGTCCTTGTCCAAGAGGTCGTCCAATTCCCCTGAGGAAAGGACCTCCTCTTCTGAGGGTCCGCGCTCGGGCGACGGAGATCTATTCCGCTTACTGCCCCGCATAGCTGCGGCTATCATTTTACCCATGCTTTTCTGCATCTCTTTTAAAGAGGTGAGTAATACCTCCTCCGTGACCATCTTAGGGTTGGACTGACCCGCGTCAGCTCCAGCCCCAGATCCCGATGGCCCCAAGGCTCCCTGTGGGGAAAGCAGCGGCATAGCATTGTCCGAGACCTCAGACTCTCTGGGGGAATCCCCACCTCTTGTACCCTTGTTTTTTGATGCCATGGTACAATACCGAGGTACACCTGCTACTTATTGGTACCTGGGACTTATAAATAGTTAAATGCCCAAACACCTGTTTGGGGGATAAAAAATGCTTCCTCTCCCCTAGATGACACTTTTTTTTTTTTTTTTTTTTTCAAATCTAGGAAAGAAAAAACATTCTGTCCCCCTGAGTAGTATTGCAAGAAAAACTATGAGATGGAAAAGAAACAGCCTATTCCTAGGCTTGAAAACAGTCTTTCTGAAGACTGCAATATTCTTTCTGGCCACTGTGTGTCCTCGGCGCCCCGTGCTTGCCGTTCTGGTCTTTCCTCCTCAGTTCCAAAGTATTGAATGAGCTATATGGAACAAACAAGGAAGGGCCGCCCCTTCCTTAAGCCACTGACCCGCCCTTCCCCCCCAGCAATCTCAAACAGGAAATGCCCCTCCCGACAGGGGGGGGGTGGGGTTGGGAGGAAGGGACCTCTCTGTTCCAGCAAACTGCAGCCTGCAACCATGAAACCATGAGGAGGTCAGCGTTTTGCCTGCTTTGCAGGCCTTGAGGAGGAAGACTGAATGGAGCATCGCCTGGAGGCTTGCAGGTAAGCACAGCTCTCTGACACACACATATATTTTTATATAACACAGGCCCCACTCAATGCTTTTCCAACACTACAAGGGAGGTCACATCTTATGGGGAATAATACATATAGAGCCATCCTATCTTTATGATATGTGACTAGTTTGCCAGATGCAGTGCATAACTTTAGGCATGTCCCCTGTGACCCCCCAGAAAAAACCTGCTAAGAACCAAGTTCCGCAAGTTTTTCCCCTCACTTACCTGCTCCATGCCGCAGGACTTTGCCAAGCAAGAGGCCCAATCTTCCCCCATCTCGGTGGGGATGTCTAGACCTTCAGGCCCTGGGTTCCTATGAAGGATCCACTGTCCTGGGCCCATATAGCACTCTGGCAACAGAAACATTAGGCACCCAAAGGTTTCTAAGTTCTGGGCCCAGGGTCCAGCTCTCTAAAAAGAAAAGCATTATGGGCTATACCCCAAGGGTTTGGGGTCCGGTTACTGACCACTTTAGCGCTGAGGCTTTTTTGGACAGAACCGGTTAGCTCACCTAATCCCAAGGATGTGGAGGCAAGCTAAACCATGACTAACACCTAAGACACTGGCGGAAAAAACTGAGGTACTCCTCCTATGGGAGGGGGTTATATAGGGAGGGGCATTTCCTGTTTGAGATTGCCAGTGTCTACACCTGAAGGTACTCCATATAACCCATATAGTAATGAATGCCGCTCTGTGTCCCGTGATGTACGATAAAGAAAAAGTGGGTTATGTATTGTGTTTTGTGCATTAAAATTCAAAAAGTGTATTTTTTTTTATTGCGTTTGAAAAACTGCTGTGCAAATACTAGGCAATATAAATTGCAAAACCCACCAATTCATTCTCTAGGGCATGGGTCTTCAAACTGCGGCCCTCCAGTTGTTCAGGAACTACAATTCCCATCATGCCTAGTCATGTCTGTGAATGTCAGTGTGTTATAATGCCTCATGGGATGTGTAGTTCTACAACAGCTGGAGGGCAGTAGTTTGAGGATCCCTGCTCTAGGGCATCTGCATATATATATATATATATATCTCTATCTATCTATCTATCCATCTATCTATCTATCTATCTATCTATCTATCTATCTATCTATCTATCTATCTATCTATCTATCTATCTATATATATATATAATGTGTGTGTGTGTTTGGGGGTTCCAAGAAATTTTATAGCAAAAAGTTGCATGCAAACAAAAAGTGCAAGAAAAGGCCTGGTCTTAAAAGTGGTTATAATAGGAAATGTAATGTAAGCTCATAGGTTTAGTGGATAGCATGTCTTAAACATATGGATATCAGCCAAAATCTGTTTAAAAACATAACAGATTGGGGAAAAAACAAAAAACAAACAAAAAAATGAAAAAAACACAAAAACACATAATTAAGGGCTATTAATAACAAATTCACCAATGTTTCAGGATACTTAGGTGATACACTCGGTGAACGCTAGCTTTTATATATTGTAACATTAACAACCTTCCTACCACAGTATAGTAAAAAAAAAAAAGTCTGGGAGGTGGACACTTTTTTGGACAATTTCTGGGGTGTCATTTATATGCAGCACTCTAGAAATAAAGCATGGTGGCCAGTTTGTCCATTAAAGGTCTTCGATTGAGCCGATTTTAGCTCACATCATAGACAATAGGAAGAGAGTTGATCTGAATGGCTCTGTGCCTTGTGAAGGTTGTGTTGGCCAATCACAGCGATCACAAATGTAAACAGCTTGTGTTAACATCTGAAAGCCTGCCCATTCTTCCTCTGCCAATGCTCCACCCAATCAGCTTTCTTCCTCCTCTCATTGATTCTGAGTAAAACTCCTCCTCCTAAACATGTACGATATAGGGGGGGGGGGGGTACAGATCACCAAGGGGGCATACTGACCACCACCAAGCAGCGAGGGGGTACACCGAGGTGCCATATAATCCTTTAAGTGGCACAGACTACCAAAGTTAGGAGGGAAGTCAGCACTGAATACCAATGTTATGGGGTACTCACCACCGGTCACAATTAAAAAAAGGAGCCCACCAACACCTAAAGTTGACCATCACCATGAAAAAGGTGCCAACTCCTGACCACTGAAATCTATGAGCAATTCTGTGCAATATATATTCTTGACCCCTGGGTGCTGACTGCTTCACCGTTTATGCTATGTCCTAAATGAAACAATTTTGGGGCGTTTTAAAGCGGTAGTTCACCCTCCTTTCCATCATTAGACCATTAAATTCGGCATCGTAGCGCGAGCTACGGTATGCCGGTCTTAAATTTTTAATCCCCGTACTCACTGTGGTATCGCTGATTGAAGAATCCGACTCCCGCGGGGAATGGGCGTGCCTATGGAGAGGGAGGATGATTGACGGCCGGCTCTGGCACGTCACGCTCCCCGAAGACAGCCGGAGTAGGTCTCGGCTATTCACGACGCCTGCGCACAGGCTATGCGCAGGCGCCGTGAATAGCCAAGCCTATTTCGGCTATTTCCGGAGAAGCGTGACGTGCCAGGGCCGGCCGTCAATCACCTTCTCTCACCATAGGAACGCCCATTCCCCGGATTCTTCAATCAGCGATACCACAGTGAGTACGGGCATAAAAAATGTAAGACCGGCATACCGTAGCTCGCGCTACGATGCCGAATTTAATGGTCTAATAAAAAAAAACTTTTTTTTTTTTTTTTAACAGGGCGAACCCCCGCTTTAAGGAATCAAGAAATGAGATTCATCAGGTTTTTTTTTTTTCAAAATTGGAAGTACTTTTTCCTTTATGCTGTAAAAAAAAAAAAAAAAACCCAGTGGGTATTAAATACCACTGAAAAGAAACCTCTACGATATAAAATTTATTTGGGTGCAGTGTTGCATTAGAAATGGTCAGTCAGGACATAACATTCCTTACGATCATTCCTATAATCTCTAGTTTTCTATGATGCAAACAAAAATAGTTTTAAAAAAATAAATTACCTGCCCAGTATTTCCAGCAATTCTGCCACACCGTTAAAATGCTCAGTTTCATAGATAAACCTGTTAAAAAAATAAAAAAAAAACAAAACAACGTATTCAATATTCTACCTTCTTTTAATGGAAATCACAGACAAGGGCAACAATTAATATATTTTATGATGTCACAAACAATATACGTACAAGAATCAAAATGCACTGTGCAATCACAATACAGCCCTAACTTACCTGAGCTTGGAAGCCACATTCAAGTATAATAAGGAAGGGCATACACAAAACTGAAGTTAAGGCTATAGTTGGTCTTAAAGACTTAGTAAAGCCAGCCCTATAATGTTCCTATTTGTCCATAATTACTATTAAATGCCCCAAATAATGGAGCAAGATTATCTTCAGAGATGCACACAGATAAAAGGTTTTCTGAATAACGAAAGGCAATAGCCATCTTGCAGTATTTGTTGGGTAGAACTTTTACGCTAAAACATTTAGAGGTAAAAACAAAACTGGGAAGGTATGGGGAAATGGGGTACTGTGCACAGTGGTATCTGCAAACCAAAATAAATGTGGTACCTGAGAAAAATGTTGTTAATCTGCTTTCTGATGAATGCTCTTAGGCCAAGAAACTTGCCATATATTCGATGTAGTACAGTCTTCAAAAACTCTCGCTCCCTTGGGTCTTCACTGTCAAACAGTTCCAGCAGCTGAATACAAACGACATTTTAATTCAGGGAATTGAAAGCAGGATTGTGCCAACTTTACATAAAGGCAAGAGCAATAATCCACTTTTCAGGGAATCAACTCCAGTAAAGTGCAACCTAATCGCCTGCCTTACTGTGCACCTCAGCTTTGTTCCTCACCGAATTGATATTAAAGTCATTTGTTTTTTTAATAGGTCATACTTACCTGCTCTGTGAAGTGGTTTTGCACACGGCAGCCCAGATCCTTCTCTTCTCGGGTCCCTTGTTGGCTCTCCTGACCCCCCCCCCCACTTCTGCAGACTGCCCCCAGAGCAAGCAGCTTGCAATGGGGCACCCAGGCCCCGGCTATAACAGAGCTGTGGCTTGGCCCCTCCCCCTTTATCTCTTCTGTGGCTCACTGTCTGTGATTGGCAGCAGAAGGAGCCAACGGCCTATGCTGCTGTCTCAGCCAATGTGAAAGGAGAGTCCCTGGGGAGCCGAGGCGCTAGTAGACATTGTTATATCGCGATGGGGCTCAGGTAAGTATTGGGGAGACTGTGGGGCTTCTGCACATAGTTTTTTTTACCTTCATGCATAGAATGTAAAAAACCTTGAGCCTTTAGAACCACTTTAACAAGTATGACACACCACTAGAATCTATGCAGTGTAAACATCTGTAAGGGGTTAGCTCGGTAGCGGGGTGTGTGACCCCTTGGATGGGTTCACCACACACTGAATTTATACAGACAGGCAGTCGAAGACGGTTGAAAGCAAAGATTTTGGTTTATTCTTCCATCTTGCTGGAAACAAGTACAAGCATCCAAACAGCATAAACAAAATCAAACATAAAATAAACCCTGGCCACTTGGGGCGTCTATCTTCACCACACAGGAACCCATCTATGGAGTCTGGCACAGCCTTGTGCTGGGCAGACACTGCTGGTCATACAGCAGAAAAACAATAGTCTTTTGATTTTTATCACACAGAAAAATCAATCCTCACCTCCTCAGAAGACTTTCAGTACACTGCTTCTCCTTACTCACAAAGCCTCAGGATGCAGAAAATCAGTGGTAATCCTCTGGATTACTTATAGAGGCCCTAATTGCCTCATTCCGAACAGCTGAAGTCTTCCAACGCCCTTAGACCTTTCCTGGCTACAATTGCAGCCGACGCCTAATAATAATTGGTGTATTGTCTAAACAAGGCAGAAATGTATGTCCCGTCTGTGACAACACCCACAGATTTACCTGACTTCCTGTCACACATCCCTTTTACTGCCATGGACAAAAGGGTTATGTTGGGACGAAACTGCTTGCAGCTGGCCAGCTCAACAACTTTTACGTTGGGATTCCCCAACGCTATATGCGAATGCTCGCTGCAGCAACCACAAACTCAGGAAGGCATAAATGTTCCCCCAGAGTCTGACAATTCTTCTTTGGCTCACTGGCTGTTATTGACAGCAGAAGGAGCCAATGGCCTATGCTGATGTCTCAGCAAATGAGGAATGAGAGTCCCTGGGGAGCTGAGGCTCTAGTGGACATCATACTGCGATGATGCTCAGGTATTAGGGGAGGCTGTGGGGCTTCTATGCATTTTTTACCTTTATGCATAAAATTCATGAATAGCTGTGATCAGTGGCCGACAAGCTTCCAATCGCAGCCATTCATAAAATAGTGTGAAAGCCCCCACTCCATAGTGTGCCCTCCACTACCCAATGTCTCTGCCATTGCTTCCCGCAATCTGTTTTGTGTTCCATCCTGCAGGGTCAACCTCCCTGCAGCACCACTTTCTTCCCCCCCCAGCCCTTGCGTTCTTTCCTGCAACCCCCCTGTGAACTTCCTCCCTTTGGTCTTTAGCAACAGATGTTTAGGCACATGTAAACATGCTAGGGAATGAATCGGAGTGTAGAGCACAATAAAGATTGGCTACAGTCAGCACACTTTACAAACCAACGTTTTACCTGTTGCACAAATTTCTGGTCCACAAACCGCTTTGCAATACTTGGTTGAAAGTCTGGACTTTCCAAAAATCTCAGGAAAAATTCATACACCAACTGTAAAATAAATAAATTTATTTTATTATGTAGACATCTGTAAAATTGTAGATTTAATTATATATGTAACAAGACAAAAAAAAATATATGGTAAGCTAAAGCGGAGCTATAAAAATTTCGGGGACAAGGAAAGTCTTTGGTAGACACAACCAGATTCCTAAATACATGCCAAACATCTAAAAAAAAGGAAGAATACAAGCGCCCGGAGAACAGACCTGATATAATAATTACCTTTAGACATCAAGTCCACCAAGGACACTTTCACACTGAGGCGAGAGCATCAGTTAGTTTTAGCGGCGCTTTACCGTCATTTTAGAGGAACTTTTCAGCCACTAGCGGGCATTTTTAATGCCCAGCTAGCAACCAAATAAAGGGTTAAAAGTGGTGCTTTGGCGGTAAATGAAGAAAGAACCTCCGCGCTACTACAGACTCCTTAAAGGTGCTTTGGCGGTGCTGACAATTTTAATGGGCAGGGGCACTTTATGAGTGGTGTATACACCACTCCTAAAGCGCCTCAAAGATGCTGCTTGCAGGACTTTCTATAACGTCCCGCAAGCGCAGTCCGGGTCTCAATGCGGGCCGGTTCACACAGTTCTGGGGTGGCCACAGTGCGCATTGAAGAAAGGTCTTGTGCATCTTATGGTCCGATTCAGGTGCAAATTCAGGTAAAAATTCAGACCAGATTCGCACCTAAATTGGTGAACAGGGACGCACTGGAAACCATGCGGTGACCCAAAGCCTCAGCATATGTGAACTGAGCCCTACAGATCAGAAAACTACTACTGGCAACTGAATAATCCAAAGACCAATAAGCGAACCACGTGAGGGTACACTTAGCAGATCAGTATAAAACTAAAACAGACAATTAAAGAAATCCGGATATGGCCTAAAAATTGGCAATCTTGCTACAGTACAGCTACACCAAGGTGAATCCTGGGGCAAAGGCTGTACCAGAGGGCTTTGAACTCCTTCCTAGGCAAGGTTAAGACCCACCCACACACCATTTAAAAATAATAGAGCCTCAGAGGCAGAAGAAAGGGTATTTTGACAGCCGACTGAGCAGAATAGGGTGGAACAATGGAAAAACTCACTATTTAAAAAACAGTTCCTTCACATTTTCAGGAAGAAAAAAAAAGTGAACGTAATACCACGCCACCCGCTGTACTACCTCCGCAGGTGTGGAGCGGTCAGTGCCCGAGCAGCCAGTCCAACAATCCAGAGATTTCAAATCCTCGCCCTTACCTGTGCAGTGCTTCTGGGATAGACCAGAGCAATTCTGATTAGTCAGCACCTGCACAGTAAAAATAGCTCTGATCCATCCTGGAAGCACTGTGCAGAGAAGAGGGAGAAGAGCAGGCATTTTAAATCCTCTATCCACTGAGCTGGCATGTTCAAGCATCTCCAGAGGCAAGTAGACCAAAGAATTTCTTTCCTGCAACCCGTGGATGCAGGAAAGAAAACTGCCCCATTTATGGTCGGCTTTACTGCTCATGTTCAGTGAGCTGTAGATAAGTCATTATTAACAGAGATTCCCCGAGACCCGAAAGGTCTCGCTGTAAAAAAGGTTTAGAAAGAAAGATCTAGGAGCATTTTTGTTTATTCAGCACAATTCAGAAAGAAACACTTATTTTGTACATATAATCAATCAAGGGATTTAGGCTTGTACCCTGTTCAAGAGAAAACTAGTCACCAAGCATTTATTTTTCAGGAAATTCTAATTACTGTATTTAATGGCGTATAACACTCACTTTTTTACCCTGAAAATAGAGGGCAAACTGTGCCTGCGTGTTATACGCAGGGGGCTGTGGTAAGTTTTTTTCCCTGAAACTTCCCTCTTAAAGTTAGGGTGCGTGTTATACGCCTGTGCGTGGTATACGCCGATAAATACGGGTATGTGAAAGTTACTCTGGCTATAAAATAGAGCAAGGATTTCTTCATAAAAAGGGTCAACATGCATAGGCATGGAGTATGGTATTCGTTCGCCTTTTCATTATTCCTGGAAAGAGGACCGTCATCTTGACGGTAAAGTATAAGGCCCCTTTCACACGGGGCAGATCTGCTCAGCGGACTCCTCTAGCTCAGCAGGGGATTGGTCCATTGATCCCCGCTGAGCAGGCGGATGACAGGTCCGTCTCCACTCACTGTGCAGGGATGGACCTGTCAGAGCCCCGCTGCCCTCTATAGGGAGATCTTAAAAAAAACACGTATTACCATTTGTCTGTTTTCAGCGGATCTTAAATCGGATGTCAGGCGGGTGTCACTGGACACACCTCCGCCGACATCCACCCGCCCATACAAGTCAATAGGTGGCCCGCACATACTCGCCTGGAAAACGGACAGGCGGATCTTTTCAGGTATATCGTGTGAAAGGGGCCAAACTAAAAGGCAAAACTTTTGCTTTGGATTAAATGGAGAGGGACGCCTGTCAGGTTTTTTTGCCGTCTGTGTCCATGGTAAGGAGATTCCACCTCTCCATTTGTCCCGTTTACCATTTAATTGAATGCAAACGTTAAAAAAAGAAAAAGGGGGCTGTCCTCAGAAAAGTAATAGAGGGAAAATCTTCCAATGGGGACACAATGGTTCTGGTGACCTGGGAGTCCCCAAGGAATTCCCTCTCACTTTGGCTGTGACAGGAAGTGAAGGGAAATCTCAACAATGGGACGCAGATGGCTAAAAAAAAAGTTTTAGCTATTGCTCCACTTTAAGATGAGTTTCTGATAACTGCCAGGGCCTAGGATCCAAGTGGTTCAAATTAAACATTAAAAGATGCCTGAACTTTTACACAGTGGTTATCAAAGTGATTCTAAAAGGCAGAAGTTTTTATTTATTTATTTTTCCCCATCTTAACGCATTTTAGGAGGATATATTGAAATGTAATGTATTTATACAAATCATGGAATGCGTTATTACTTTTAATAAATTTGTACCCATTAATGTGACCTGCCTCATTTAAAGTCCCATGATCATTGAAATGTTTTCCAAAGGATCTAGGAGCTTTGTTTATTCAGCACAAATCCGAGAAGGAAAAAAAAAAAAAAATCACCCAACGTTTTATACATATAATCATACCCTAAAATGGATCTAGGCTCGTGCCCTGTTCAAGAGAAAACTAGTCGCCCAGCATTTTCAGAAAATTCTAAATACTATGTGAAAGTTACTCTGGCTATAAAAAGAGCAAGGATTTCATCATAGGGTCAACATGCTTTGAATGCTCAGATTCCTTCTAAATAGATGTCTCTTGACACTCAAAGATAAGCACAAAAAGAAAGAAAAAAACTGTACACACAAAAACTGGACTTCAACAACGCATGTAAACTAAAGGCCACATCTGCATTGATGTGGGTTTGGGAGACATTTCTAACACACATATAAACGCAGGTTATGTTTTTTCAATGGTGGCATTTGAAGACTGGTGGATCACGTGCATTTAGGAGCAATCAGTTTAGCTTAATTTAGAGAAAATACAATTACGTGTCCCCAGGATCAGATTGGAAACTGAGGGTTGGTTGACACTTGCAGACGAGTGGGCAGTATTAAACCCCCCACCTTAAAACAACAGAGCGGGTGAATGAAATTGTACACATACCAAGGCAAAACGTATACTCCTTGTAACATTCTACGAGCTAGATGTGTGGCTGTGTTACAGTATACCCTTTCAGGGACCCTGTCCTGCTGTCAAAGGGAAAAAAAAAATACGCATTCAGGAGACAGTATTGGCCTCCAGAGAGCATGTCAGTTGCTCCATTAGCACTCTGAAAAGTGATCCAGCACAGATCACTATTCAGACACCACAGCCTGTGTAAAGAAACCGCAAAGTTGGTAAATGCAGCCGAAAGCAAGTAAACAAGTGTAAAGCAGCTTTAAAGAACTCCCAGTAAAATAATTTAATTTACATGTAGTGGGGCTGTGCCCGCACTGCATGGGTTAACTGGACGTTTGTCTAGAGGTGAGGAGAGCGGAAATATACTTTCATATTCCACCAAGTGCAAGACTTGGCCCCTGGTTCTCCAGCACTGTTACTCTCCTCCAAAGTAATTTATGACAGAATCACTTTAAACCTAAACTCTAACTAGTTATAAAAGACACCAATAAATGCAGCTCTGGGTTCACTAAATAGATCAGTAAAAAAATATTTATTACATTCAAGCGGAACTTTACCCATAACAACTTGATAAAAAAGACATAAAATGTTCTTTAGAAAGGAATATCATTCCACATGAATAATTATGCTACCAAAATTTAGTGTGTGCTGTAAATTGCATCCGGAATCGCTCCTGTTCTTGCTGGAGGCTGCCATTTTGCTGAAGCCCAGAGCCCCTTGAACAGCAGTAAATCTTTAGGCTGTCAGCAGATCGGCCTCTACTAATTCAGCCAAAAAACAGAGAGCAACCGAGCATGTGCAGAGCAGGGCAAGACCATCTATTACTGGATTTTAAACAATATAGGCACTTATTTTTAATGTTTTACATAGCTACGCAATCCTGCAAAAGGAACCAACCTGAAGTGAAGATGCAGGACTTAATTTTATGACTAAAGTTCCACTTTAAGTAGTATAAATACCTACTTTTGTACTTGGTATGAGCCTTAGATCACCGGCTTTTACACCAGAGCTCAGACTGAGAATCTTCCACGTGGGAAGGTTTCAAATGCCTTGGAGGGGATATCCCTTCTTTGTTGAGCTCTGTTCCAGAAACACAGCAGTAAGAATAAAGTAAAAAGGAAAACCTCCCTTAATAGAACAACCCCCCCCCCCCCCCTCCTGGCTCTGGCCTGGAGCAAGCATGTATATCAGGGGTGCCCAACCTTTTGAAGAGCGAGGGCAACTTAAGCAACTTGGTAACCGGTCGTGGGCCACAATGAGTGGAGCGGGCGGATGGCAGGTCCGTGTCTGCTCTGTATATGCAGAGCAGACACAGCTCACTATACTCGGATTGGATTGGAGGTAGGACACAAGTCGGTTTACATCTGCCACTCCTTAGAGATGAATGGAGGGTCCAATTGGGTCAGACTGATCGTGTGAAAGGGGCCCAAGGCTGCTTTCACACAGATGCGCTGCAGTTTTCCTGCACCGTGGGTGCAACGCAGTGTACCTTTTGGCTTTCCTGCACTTTGCAATAAACTTCTATTATATTCTGCAGGTTTGGTGCACTTTCAGAAAGCTCACCAAACTCGCAGGTAATAACAGAAGTCTATGGCTCAGTACAGGTAATCCGCAGGTGCGCTGCTCTGCATCTGCGGATCAGTTTGAAAGCAGCCCAGTAACCACTGCAGAACACATATGTCCATATATACACTGTGATTTTAGTGATAAAACTGACCTTTAATAACAGTATTCTATTCCATCCCAGAGCAGGAGGTCGTGGGCCACATCTGAGGGCTCCGCGGGCCACTGGTTGGGCACCCCTGATGTATATCATCAGTACTTGTTTCAGAGTCAAATACTGTAGCTGGATAACACTATGGGAAGCTTAAAGTGTAGGTGCAAGTTTACAGAAAATCTGTAAGACAACATTACAATGGACCCCCGTTCCCATCCTGCCCGGTCCTGCTGTACCAGATTGGCGCGATGCCCCGCTGTAAAACACCGACAAGCGGCTTCACAGGAGGGGGCTTAAATTAATACCTACACATTTTTTATCTTAATGCAAGGAATGTATTAAAGTAAAAAAAATGTTTAGGCTTTAGAACCACATTAAGTTAAAAAAAAAAAAAAAAAAAAACAGCCCCCCCCCCTTCATACTTGAGCCCAATCTTGATACAGCAATGTGCAAGAGAGCAGCTTCTCTCCCTGTCCCCTCATTGGCTCCTGCCAATCGCAGCCAGCAAAGAGGCGAGCTATGCTGGGTGCGTCTATGGACACAGAGCAGGCTTGACGAGTGCCCCCATAGCAAGCAGCTATGGTAAGGGGGAGGGGCCAGGAGCACCAGTGTAGGACCCAAGAAGGGGACAGCTCTGTGCAAAACCATTACACAGAGCAGGTTAGTATGAAATGTTTGTTATTTTTTTAAGGTTTGCCTTTAGTGTCACTAAAGCTTAATTTTCAATATTAAGTGGCCTTCACTGTTAGGGAGTTTCTTCTATATTTATAACATGTGACTGACACTGAGGCTTCCTAGTCACAAGATACATAAAGGATGTTCCACTCTGACAGTTACTAGACAATGAACACTTTGTACTGCAATGTACAAAATCCTGTTAGTCTGTGTAGGGTGGGGGGAGAAAGCAATGTCTTTTACCCACTGATCATCACACTTCTCTTGTGAAATAACTATACCTGCATGCACACAGTGTAAAAGGGATTCTGTGAAGATATATTGGGAGCTGCCATTATGGAATTGTTTTTAAAAGTAAATCATGTGGAAAGAAAAAAGGTGCATTACCAACTGTGGCCTGACATGTCGGCAGGTATCTTTAAAGCCAGAATCTACGCCTTCAGGGTCATGGAATGTCATGGAGCATTGTAATAGTTATCACTATGTGCAGAACCATAGGCATGTTTCCACGAGAGTGCCGTTAGGACAGATGTGTGCCGACATCTTAGGATGCAAACTATTCTAACTTGTAGTTTAGACCATTTCCTAAAAGTTTGCTTTTTTTTTTTTTTTAAAGCAAAGTACAGCCTGTAGGCTCTGGTCCAATCCTGGCTTTACTATCTATTGAGCTTGAACAATCGTGCAGCCGGTCAAGACTTAAACATCTGAGCTCCTGTGCTAGATCAATGACTCCAAGGATTGAAACAATGATGAATGAAATGGTTCCACAGCCCTTGTGCTTAAAAATGTCAGCAATGGTAACTTTCTTAAAAAGGGGTTGTAAAGGTTCGCATTTCACCTTAATGCATCCTATGCATTAAGGTGAACCCCCCCCCGTTTTACTTACCTGAGCCCATTCACCTGCTGTGCGTATCCCCCAGCATCCTCTTCTCCACGCAGAGACAGCGATTGCTGCTCCAGGCAGGTCTTGTTGGGTGCAAAGCTTCTTCTCAGGAACGGAGGGTGCTAGCAATGCACATGGCAATTAAGAACAAAAGATGATCAGGACAGCCATTGGCTCCCGCTGCCGTCAATCACATCTCACCAACACCACTCAGCGTCTATGGAAGCCAACAGTATGACAAGGGAGCACGCCTGCAAGCTAACCCCCTCGGGAAAGCTTCCCAGAGGGGGTTAGCTTTAGCGGGGAGGAGCCGAAACAGCCACTGTGAGACTCCAGAACAGGAGGATCGGGGCCACTCTGTGCAAAACGAACTGCACAGTGGAGGTAAGCATGACTTTTTTTTTTAAAAAGATCATTCCTATTAATCTGAATGATCTTGAAGTTTGTAAACCCCACACATTTACTTGCTTGAATTATGCGACATGTATCCACTATGCCTGTTGACCGACACTGCTATGTCACACATTTCACAGAGCCCGTCTTCTGAACTAAAGATTTGGGTCAGGGGAGGAGTCTTAGGAGGCAGAGTCAGTATAGGAATTACTGTTTGCAAGCAAGGTACCATGGGATATATAGTCCTGAGAACTAGAAAGTAAACAGCAGAGGAGAAGCTGCAAAGCATGCTGGGAATCCAGGAAGTTGTGGAAAGATGACCAGCAGACAGCTTATATATAACATACATGTGGGTTAACCCTTTAATCTCAGAAAGTGAAAAGGCTACTGCATTTCTGGCAATTATCTCCTTTACTGGCTACACTGCAATAGGATTTTTGTACTCCCCATAAAATCTATTTTTCAGAGTTCATCAACGAACACAGCACTCCATTAATCTTGACTATAGGGTTAGATTTGCTCTCTGCACGAGTAGGACTAGGCAAAACAAAAAAACTTGCCTACGCCCATGGGCTGTCCACAGAGTGTCTGTCGAACTTGGAGAAATGTTTTTTTACGGTGAGTACAAAAATCCTATTTTCTTTCATTCATCGACGGACACAGTGATCCAATAATCATGACTATAGGGATGTCCAAAGGCAGCGGGGTGGGGAAAATAACCCAAGCTACAACACAAGAGCCCTAACCGGGTCACAGGAGCTAAACCAGGACACAGGAGCCCCATCTGAAATAAAAATTAAGAAAAAAACACTCCTCAAGAAGGAACAGCCCCTCTTAAACAGCAGCCTGCAAAACCTTGCAGCCAAAAGAAGCATCCGCAGATGCCAAAATATCTACTTTGTAGAATTTGGTGAAAGTATACACCGACGACCAAGTGGCCACCTTGCAAACCTGAGATATTGACGCTTGATGATGAAAGGCCCAAGACGTACTAAGTGCCCGAGTAGAATGCGCTATGACAGGGAGAGGAGGACCCCGACCTTTAACAGAATAGGCCTGAGTCGCTGTCTGTCTGATCCATCTGGAAATGGTAGCCAAAGAAGCGGCCAGCCCTTTCCTTGATCCTTGTGTAAATCGCAAAAAAGTCTGACCTCCAAAAGACTCCATGGCTGTCAGATGCACCTGAATCACTCAAACCACATCCAGGGCATGCAAAGCAAATACCTTGTGATGAGCCGGCTTCAGACACAAGGAAGGCAACACAATGTCCTCAAAGGAAAATCTGAGACAACTTTAGGTAAGAATGATGGACAGGAACTAGGAACCACCTTATCTCTGTGGACCACCAAATAGGGAGTACGACAGGATAATGCCACCAACTCTGACACCCTACGGGCCGATGTAATAACCACCAAGAATGCCACTCTCTGGGACAACGTGGGTAAGGGAATCTCCCGAATATTCTCAAACTGAGGTTTCTGGAGAACCGAGAGCACAAAGTTCAAGTTCCACGGTGGAAAAAG
Source organism: Rana temporaria (assembly GCF_905171775.1). Lineage (NCBI taxonomy): Eukaryota > Metazoa > Chordata > Amphibia > Anura > Ranidae > Rana > Rana temporaria. The sequence goes on from NC_053492.1 coordinate 437,254,460, forward strand.
GGACCGTACAGGCAGAGCCGCATGGCAAACTTCCTGGATGAAGGTAGGAACTAAAAAGTGCATGGCTAGGGGGTCGCTGAAAGAAGATTGCTAAGGCAGACACCTGGACCTTGATGGTACACTCAAGGCCAGCCTTCCTAATTACTAATGCTAGCAGCATAAGGATCAAAAATAGTCAATGTTAATGAAGAGAAAGGAGTTCCAATTTAAGGACATGTGTGGGCATTTCTGGGTGGTGCCATTATATTCTTTTGGTCAGCTTAGATTTTAAAAGTGACGTGCAGTTTTACAAGAAGACTTGAAGCAACATTTTCTCAGACTGGGAGAAAGAGCATGACGCAATCAAAAGGGCCTTCAACACTGCAGGTCTACTTACAAACCGGTCTAAATCCAATAGCCACTAAAAGCAAGACAAACAAGAATAAAAAAAAAAAACCTAGGTGCACTCAAGCCAAAGTTTTGGTTCATGTGTTGACCAACCCACTAAGTCATAATAAAAAAAAAAAAAAAGAAAACACCAATTCACCTTTCGTCTCATGAGAAACCAGAACTGAATACATCTTTTGTTACTAAACAGAAAAATAAAAAAAAATCATGTGAACCGAACAAAACACAAACAGCACGGTTCCCGCACATGAATAGCGGCCTAATTCTCACCTGTATGTGAGGCCAAGATGCTTCTAGTGTTGGCTCATCCTCCTCGGGATCAAAGTCTGGATTGTCGCTCGGCGGTAGAGTTCTAAAAATATTAGCGCAAATCTGTAACAAAAAGCATAAGAAAACACTGTTTACTGAACACAAAGCAAGACCGGCTTGTAATGTAGAAAATACTGAAACAAGAGCAAAGCAAGATTTAACTATCCAAGTGTGCAAAATGAAATGCCAGCTTATATTATGCAGGAAAAAATTAAATAAATAAAAAAAAACACACACACACACACACACACACACACACACTTTGCAATGCATAGGGTGTAAAGCAAACCTACTTGTCTACATCCATGGGGGAGAATTTACCACCAGCCTCTGCTGCCATCTCTGTTCCATTGCACCCTTCATTTCCTGTCCCATCCCATAGCAACAACAGGATGTGAGAGGAATTCCCTGCAAATTAAAAAGGAATTCCTTGCAAATTAAAAAAGGAATCCCTTGGGGCCCCGGGGTCACAAGAATTGGTGTCTACAGTGGAAGATTTCCCCTCTTTTGGAGAGGAAGAGATTTTAACCACTTTTACCCCCTTCCTGACCCAGGCAAATTTTCAGCAACTGGGTTTATGTTTTGCTAAACAAAAAAAAAACTAATTTTTTCCTTTTAAAAAAAAAAAATTATAAATTGAAAACCGGTGCACTGATAGGGGACACCGATGGGCACTGCACTGATAATCGCGACACAATCAGTGTCCTGATCATCAGTGTCGATGTCCCTTTAACAGAAGCCCGTTATCGGCTCTCTTCTCTCCTGAGGAAAGAAAAGCCGATAACCAGCTTGTGTTTACACCGTGTGATTGGCTGACAGCTGATCACATGATAAAGGGCCACTAGGATTGGATGGACCTTTAACCCCATCTGTGACCAGCTCAGTCCAAAAGGCTTGGCGATCGGAGGGCATCCATTTACGCCCTCCTGGCAAGGTAAGCCTGCGCTGTAGCCGTCTTTCGGGTTTAGTGCAGACATAAAGTGGTTAAAGTGCTGCCTGAATTTTAGCTGCCTTGCACATGTGCACACATTAGAATCAAAGCACTACACCAGGGTTCCTCCAGAGGTTGTGAGGGGTTTCCTTGAGCATTGAGCAATTTCTGCCTCTCAGATAAGTTCCCACTGACACCAACGATCTCTTTAGCCATCTGTAAGGAGTGATTCTTACCAATGACCACAAATGTAAGGAGCATTCTTCCCAGCGCCCATCACACTAATGTATTATGAGATTTAGATATAGCAATTTTAATCTGGGGTTCCCCGAGACTGGAAAGTTTTTTAAAGGTTTCCTCGGAGTTGAAAAGGTTGAGAAATGCTGCACTATACTAATAAATTTAGTGATTTCGATGGCTCTATAGTTTAAAACAAAATCCTGTCCAGTCAGACCTTTTCCCTGTAACCGAGCTGAAAGAGGATGATCCTGCTTGAAGTAAATCATCCCCTATGTGTTCTGCTGCCAGTAGAAAGTGGGAAGATTACCAAACAAGATAAAGCTGTAAAACCAACAATAATACCAAATTAGCCATAGGTCTGATTATCTGACAGAATAATTAATGTTTATGGAAAACTGTAATCATAATGTGATCTAAAACCCTCCATACAAGTATCAAATCAGGAAAGGATTAAGCAGACTTGGATAAAGTGGAAAAAGTACTCTCAGTCAACGGTGATATCATTCAGGAAATCTCACTCTCTGCAAAACGGGGGAAACCTCAACACAGAACATGAAAGCAAAACACTGCCAACAGCCACTGCATAGGTCACAGCGGGATTTAAAAAAAAAAAAAAAGTTTTACTTTTGAGTGCTCGCTCACACTTGCTTTGGTCTCCGAAGATCCATGTTCAAATCACTCTTCAGAGAGCACTTGAAATATAGTGTGGAGGTGTATCCCCTCCTCACCATCTGCTTTAACCACTTCAATACTGGGCACTTTCACTCCCGCCCCAGGCCAATTTTAAGCTTTCACGTTTTGAATGAAAATTACTCATTCATGCAACAAGGTACTCATATGAAATTTCTATCGACTTTTCTTGCCTCAGAAGAGAAGAAAGCCGATAACCGGCAAGCCGCTGTTAATATTGTAACAGCTGTGATTGGACACATCTGATCACATGGTAAAGGGCTGGGATTGGCCCTTTACCCTGATAAGCAGTGTTCAAAGTACACAGCAGTCATAGAGCTAGCCTGATGCATGCCCCAGGGAGCAAGCACATGTGAAGATGTCCAGGGATGTCCTCCCAGAACTGGATAGCCACTATGTAGCCGTTTATTGCCTAGAAGAGATTATCCCACTGAACCCTGTCACATGCATTGCACGCAGTTGCGGGGCACTTGCAGTGGCCCAATTCACTTGAATGGGTCACGTTCAGCATGCGCTATGCTTGCTGAAAGCTGGGGGGGGGGGTATAATTCCTGCTGGGGTAATGTAGCTAAAGGAGGGCAGAGGAAAAACAACTCAACCGCTATTGTGAACCAGCCCTTAAAATCTCTTAAAAGGAAAGTGCTGCTGTCCTGCAAGTTATAGTGGTAACAATTATATAAACATCATATTATCTGTATTGTCACTAGTTAAAGTGATTGTAAAAGGCTAGTTTTTCTTCCCTTTAAAAATAACAAAACATGTTCTACTTACCTCCTCTGTGCAGTTGGTTTTGCACAGAGCAGCCCAGATCCTTCTTCTCAGGTCCCTTTTTGCTGTTCCTGGCTCCTATCAAGAGGCCCTAAACCAGAAGTCCGCTACAGGGGACACCCCCAGCCGAGTCAGAGCTCCATGTATCCATGCAGACACTGAGCCCCGGCCTGGCCCCGCCCCCTCTCCCCCAATTGACAGCTGCGGGAGCCAAAAAGGCACTGCTGCCGTGTCTCAGCTATTCAGGAGGAGTCTCTGGGACAGCCAAGACACGCGTGGACAGAGAAGGGGCTCAGGAAGGTAATTAGGGGGTGTTGGGGACACTACTACATACAATTTTTTTATCTTCATGCATTAAGATTTAAAAAAAACCTGCCTTTACAACTCCTTTAAAGTGGTGGTTCACCCTCCATAGCAGCATTTTAGCATAAAATTAGGCATAGTAGCGCGAGCTACAGTATGCCTGTCTTGATTTTTTTATCCCCGTACTTACAGTGCAATCCTACATTGAAGATTCCGTCTCCCCGCGATGAATGGGCGTTCCTATCCAGACGGAGGATGATTGACGGCCGGCTCTGGCACGTCACGCTCCCCGAAGACAGCCGGAGTAGGTCTCGGCTCTTCACGGCGCTATACGGCGCCTGCGCACAGACTATGCGCAGGCGCTGCGAAGAGCCAAGCCTATTTCGGCTATTTCCAGAGAAGCGTGATGTGCCAGAGCCGGCCGTCAATCATCCTCCGTCTGGATAGGAACGCCCATTCCCCGTGGGGAGTCGGTATCTTCAATGTAGGATTGCACTGTGAATACGGGGATAAAAAAAATCAAGACAGGCATACTGTAGCTCGCGCTACTATGCCTCATTTTATGCTAGAAGAAAAATATGTTTTATTTTTGTTTTTGTTTATAGGGTGAACCCCCGCTTTAAGCAACATCATGAACAAAAATATGCAGTTCAACATTGATTATTGCGGAGTGTTAATACATTGCTTGAAAACTTTTGGAGTGGGAATCTTGCTTTTGGATCCTGCTTTTGTGAACAGTCTGGTCTTTCCACTAAGTTTTCCCAATTTAAACGTTAAAAAGGATGGGGTCCGAAAATATTGAACACTGAAACCAGAAAGGGGACAACGTATAGGAATAGGGTTGGAGGGGATACAAAAAAGCATGAGGGGGGTCAAAGGTTGTGGGTCTAGGCTCTACGGTGTAAAGAAAACCCCTTAGTGATGAGAGGGCATCCCTAATCCTGGGGGGGTGCATTCTGTCATGAATGTGAATTTGCATCAGTATGTTTTCTGCCGTCAACGGGCTTCCACTGCTGTGTTAACAGTGGACATTAGGTTCTCCATATGTTGTATCTGGCAAACCATTTATTGTCAGGGGCTTAGACTGATGCCAGAGAGCAGGGATGCATGTCCTGGCTGCACTGATCAAATGATTACAGACTCCTTAAAACTTCCTGGGGAGTATGTTTAGACAGAAAGGGAAGAATGCCGGGTCAAAAGGGCCATGGAAGTCACATTATATGAAGGCAGATCTCTCATCTAGGCCTCTAATAAAATCCAAGATTTATTGAGGTAATTTAATGCAGGTAAAATAGAACACCTCAAAGCAGCTTGCCATTATTACCACCACTAAGAACTCAGCGTTCAAGTAAAGACCGATAACCAGTTTGACAATCTTTGTGAATCGATTTTACACACATTTTTATGTGAAGGAAGGTTTTATACCACAAGAAATAACGCTTAGAGTATTTGAACTGAATGTCAGGTAATCCTTTTTAAGAATTAGCCAATTTCCACACAAATGACAAAAGCATTACAGTACTGCGTGTGGTAACACTGAACTTACCCCACGGACAGAAGAAATGATTAGCAAAGGTTCCTTTCACACTGATCTGCTTTTCTTCCGTTTTTGTCTTACCAAAAGCGGAAAGAAAATGCAAGTCCATCAAATCCTATGGAGCTTTTCACAAGTCAGTTTTTGGTCAGTTGTGTTTTTAAATGCTGCATTTTTGCTGCATGTTTGGTGTGAAAAACAAACAAAAAATAAATAAAGAATGCGGCATGCACCGTCGTCCTCTCCACAGGGTCCCGGCTTGATTGGATAGATTGATAGCAGCGCAGCCATTGGCTCCTGCTGCTGTCAATCAAATCCAATGATGCGGGCGCTGGGGGGGCAGGGCCGAGTCCAGCATTTGTGTCTATAGATGCAAATGCTGGACTCGGGAACACGCCTAAGGTTACCCCTTAGGAGAGCGCTTCTCCTAGGGGGTTATCCAAGGTGGGGGAGGAGCCGTGAGAGCCACAGAGGGACCCCAGAAGAGGATGTTCGGGGGCCACTCTGCAAAACAAGCTGCACAGTGGAGGCAATATATTAAAAAAAAAAAAAAATTACAATTTAACAAACACTATAAGCTGACCATACACTATGCAATTTTCCTATTCAATTTTTTAGATTTACCTTCAACTACGAAGTGCAAGGGCCTGCCTGACTGCATACAAATTGACAGGGTTTAGGTTTAACCTCCTATTATATGGCGGTAAATCTAAAGGAAAGTTGTAGAAGAAAATTGTACAATATATGGCCAGACTAAGAGTTGCAATTTATATGCAATCAGGCAGCCCTAGCACTACATGGTTTTGGTAAATCTGACGACAAGAATCTGCAGAAAATCTAATTGTGTATGGGGTCAAAGTTTAGAAAAGTGGCGTAGGCTTTTACGATCGCCTCATTCTTTGTTAACTACCCTCTGTAAGAATATGCCTGCCAGAAAGAAAACATTAAAGTGGTTGTAAACCCTTTACAACCACTTTTACCTACAGATTAGTCTAGATTAAGGCTTACCTGTAGGTGCTCGAAATATCTCCTAAACCTGCACAGTTTAGGAGAAATTTACAATAATGACGGGCGCCGATGTCTACGGCGCAGGCGTGACATCATCGCAGACGTGGCCAATCACAGCGCCGTAGCCGCAATACCCAGAAGAGATGACGCCCGCCCGAGCGGTGTACATGGATGGCTGCGGGGTCTTAGATCTGAGGTGAGTATTACATAATAAGCCAGTATGCTATGCATACTAGCTCATTATGCCTTTGTCTTGCAGGTGGTGGTGTTTTTATTTTATTTTTGAAAAGTGGGTTTACAACCACTAAGTCATCAAGACCTACAAAGAAAAGCACACCAACCATAAAGATTTGGGATCCTCAGCGTACCCAGGAATCTCATTGGAAGGATTGGATTGCACAGGCACCATGCCTAGACACCAGCAGAAAGGTAAGCATATTTTCTGATTTTAATTTTTCCTCCCTGTGCGTTTTTCTCAACATTGACATAATGATTATACATGGGGAAGAAAGGTCTAATATAACAAGGTCTTGCAGACAAATTTTGCATCTAAACCAACACGCAAAACTTTACTTGCATGTCTTCACTACTTTCTTCTAAATGCAGTTTTAAGATGGTCACCACCTCAGTTATTTCTTAGAAATTGTGAAGGCTCCATTCACACTTGTGCGGCTCAACTTTGGATAGGTGCAACTTAAAGCGGTAGTTCCCCCTCCAAAATTTTTTTACCCTTAGATTGATGCTCATTATGTCAAGGGGAATCGGCTAGTTGTTTTAAAATCGACGCTGTACTTACCGTTGTAGAGAGCGATCTTCTCCGCCGCTTCCGGGTATGGTGTTCGGGTATGGGCGTTCCTTCTTGATTGACAGGCTTCCGACGGTCGCATCTATCGCGTCACGATTTTCCGAAAGTAGCCGAACGTCGGTGCGCAGGCGCCATATAGAGCTGTGCCGACGTTCGGCTTCTTTCGGCTACTCGTGACGCGATGGATGCGACCGTCGGAAGCCTGTCAATCAAGAAGGAACGCCCAGTCCCGAACACCATACCCAGAAGCGGCGGTGAAGATCGCCCTCTACAACGGTAAGTACAGCGTCGATTTTAAAACAACTAGCCGATTCCCCTAGACATAATGAGCATCAATCTAAGGGTAAAACATTTTTGGAGGGGAAACTACAGCTTTAAAGGGTCACTAAAGGAATTTTTTTTTTTTTTTTTGCTGAAATGACTGTTTACAGGGTATAGAGACATAATAGTTAACCGATTCCTTTTAAAAATGATTCAAAATAGATAAAAACCAATCATATAATGTACCTACAGTTTAGTTTAGTTTTTGCTGTTGTTTCCTGGTTCTCTGATGTACAGAGACAAAGAGCCAATAGAGGGCAGTGATGGAATGTAAAACGAAACTGGATTGGTGCTGACACACAGTAATCACACCTCCTTGATTAGTCACCACAGTGAGAAATCTCCCAGTACTGTGGTGAACAGGAAACAGACAACCAGGAAGTGTCCAGAACAGAGAGGAATTACAGCAACATCAAAGCAAAAAACGAACAATGAGGACATGAAAACAGGACTGCAGTAAGGTAAAGGAGGCTATTTAGCTAAAAAAAAAAAAAAAAAAAAATTCCTTTAGTGACCCTTTAAAGGGGACTTTGGCTTTGACCAAAGATAATGGACAACTTGCATATATAATATTCAGGAGTGTCTTATGAGTCTTTTCAGGGCTTGCATTGCAGTCTATGGCACTCAAGTCACATGAAAGTCAAACCAAAGTTACGCAAGGACCTTTCAGTCGCACATATCTGAACAGTTGTCGTTGAAAAACATATGATGCGACTTTAGTGTCCAAAGTCACGTGACAAGTCGCACAAGTGTGAATGGAGCCTTAAGCAGAATTATGGTTTCTGAAAATGCTAGTCAAGAATTCGTCAGGAAGTGGGTGTGAAATAAGGAGACTATCTGCACCATAAACTTCTCTTCTACAATTTACAAGCGAGTTGTTACTAAATTGTAAAAATTAAGTGGTCAAATAAGAACGTAGAAAAATAAAAAAAGTAGAAAAAAAGTTTCCCCTCAAGGGCTGGACTTTGTACAGATTGTATAACCACAAAAGGGTAAAAAAAATATATATATTTGTACAAAATAGGACATAGAAAAAATTACGTGCAGCCATATAACAATGGAATATGCAGTACATGAAAATACACATGGGTATACACATCATACAATGAAGGATTCCGACGCGTTACGGAGGCGAAACTCCTTCCTCAGGGAGAATTCACTGCATGTTTTTATACTGTAATCTAAAATACAAAAGCAATACATAAACTTATAATATTTTGAATCGGAAAACATTTTCAGATCATCAAAATGGCAAAAGATGGACGAAAAAGGGGTATAGGTATTGAATACATCATGGCGGAGGCATACTTACATCTGATCTGTTCTGTTTGCCTCTTTGGGATACATATTTTCCTTTCACACGACTTTAGGGTCCTGTGGATATTCTTCAATCCTTGTGTTTTTTGTTTTTTTTTGGGGGGGGGGGGGGGGTGTTTGGATTTCTGCTGCGGACTTCCATGCATGCGTGTCTATGTAAGTATGCCTCCACCATGATGTATTCAATACCGATACCCCTTTTTCATCCATCTTTTGCCATTTTGATGATCTGAAAAAGGTTTTCTGATTCAAAATATTATAAGTTTATGTATTGCTTTTGTATTTTAGATTACAGTATAAAACATACAGTGAATTCTCCCTGAAGAAGGAGTTTCGCCTCCGTAACGTGTAGGAATCCTTCATTGTATGATGTGTATACCATGTGTATTTTCATGTACTGCATATTCCATTGTTATATGGCTGCACATTTTATATGATACATCAATTTTTTCTAGGTCCTATTTTGTACAAATACATATTACATTTTTTACCCTTTTGTGGTTATACAATCTGTGCCTACAAAGTCAAGCCCATGAGGGAAAACTTTTTTCTACATCAGTTTAGGATGTTGGCCAGTATCGCAACAGAACATTTTTTTGTAAACCATCTCCTTTTATTTTGTCAAATGAGAAGAACGAACATTGTGCAGTGCAGTGAAGTGAAGGTCTCTCCCCCCCCCCCCCCAATTCAAATAGAAGATGAATAATACAGGCCATCATGAAAGCTGCTGCCAGACTCATCCACCTTACCAACCGATCAGTGTCGGCTACCCCTCTCTGCCAATCCCTCCATTGGCTGCCACTCACCCAACCAATTAAATACCAACTTACAAAGCCATCCACAACTCAGCCCCCCCCCCCCCCCCCCCCCCCCCCGACTACATCACTAGCCTAGTCTCAAAATACCAACCTAGTCCTTCTGTTCCTCCCAAGACCTCTCTCTCTAGCTCCCTTGTCACCTTCTCCAATGCCCGCCTCCATGACTTTTCCAGAGCCTTTCCCAGCCTATGGAACTCACTACCCCAATATGTCAGATTATCTTCTATTCGATTTCCCTGAAAGCTCTAGAGAAGCTTATTTGGCCCCTATCTAAACATCCATACTTTTATTTCACAATCAGCTCATACCCCACAGGTATTGCCTTTTGTATCATTTGACCCTCACTCCTAGAGTGCAAGCTCTAATAAGCAGGGCCCTCCGATTCCTTCTGTATTGAATTGTTTTGTAACTGTACGGTCTGCCCTCATGTTGTAAAACTGGAGCTATATAAATCCTGTATAATATTAATAACAGCATACTAAGTGGGAAGGTGTTCCACTTCCAAGCTTAGCGCTAGCCATACATGGATCTAAATTTGGCTGGTTAAAGGGTCACTAAAGGAATTTTTTTTTTTTTAGCTAAATAGATTCCTTTACCTTACTGCAGTACTGGTTTCATGTCCTTCTTGTTCGTTTTTGCTTTGAAGTAGCTGTAATTCTGCTGTGATCTCCACACTTCCTGGTTGCCTGTTTCCTTATAACCATGGTACTGGGAGATTTTCACGGTGGTCTAAGCTGTCATTACTGTGTGTCTAAAACTCCTCAGAACCAATCAGATTCATTTTAAAAACAAAACACTGCCCTGGGATTTGTTGTTTTTGTTCTGCGAGTCTTCCCGACTCACCTCTCACCCGGAACTTCATGTATGTACCTTTAAAACCGAACGTGAACATTTTTTTCCTTTAGTGACCCTTTAAGCGAGAGCCATGTATGAGCAGGCTAGGTGTACAGAAGATTCACCAGTTGACTTCTGTACAACCAGCCTGTTGACAAAAGTTCCCCACGATCAGCATCGCTGGCTATAGCCGGCAGCCCTAATCAGTGTATTCTGATGGTGGGAAAGTATTCCTGTGTCATCAGAACACAATCGCTCAGCAGGAGAGAATCCCTCCTCCACCCCGAGTGTGCAGGTGGGGGTAAATCGGGGTAAAATCGGGTCATTTCCCCCCCCCCCCCCCATTCAATCTGCTGGTTTAAAGTAAAAGAAAAAGAAGACTAATGTAGCCTATGATGTCTGGGCTGTGAAGCTTGCAGAGCTAAAACCAAGAGGCTACAGAGAATCCCAGGCTCTGCTTGCATGTCTGCACAGCAACTAAGAAGCATAGTCACAAAGCCACAAGACTGTTTTAAAGTATCTGTGCACTTTCAAATTCCAGTGTGTCAGCATAAAGAAAAAAAAAAAAAAACACACACACACACACACACACACACACACACACCTTAGGTCTGCTTTAAAAGCAAAGCTTTGTCACATGCGTTATTATAGCTGCAGACCCATAAAAAGCAAAAACCTGGAGATTCACTGCAATAAAGAAAGGAGGATGTTCCCAGAACAATCCCATCACAGTCCGACCTGAGCTGTACAGACTAATCAAAACCAGAATACGCCGGCCAGAAAGAAGGCATTAATGGAGACAAAAGACCACGGAGGATAAAAATGCTCAAACCCATGTTACAAGCAGCTGATTTACCCGAGGCCGTGCTACGATAGCCATGTTGATGCACGTTTACAAGGCTGTCATGGAGACACCCATAGCCCGTCATTGAGCAGGGTAGTGGCACAATATTCAATCTGTCCCAAGATAAGTAAAATACAGCACAGTTGGCCGGTTTGGAGAATTCACTTCCCTTGGGATGGAACTTCCACTAAATAAAAAAGATAAAATACACATATGGGAGACGATTTTCTTGCTAAAGAATTTCCATTTTTGTCCATCCAGTTGTGAGATTTAAACAGCTTTGAAACTCCACACAGCTCTGTCTGATAGCGCAGGAGACCCGATTCTCCGTACAGGTCCCATCTTCACCTCCAAGTCGAAAAAACAGTAAAAGGAGAAGCAATAGTTTGAGATCATCTCTTAAGCCCTGTACACGATCGGTTTGTCCGATGAAAACAGACCGATGGATTGTTTTCATCAGACAAACCGATCGTGTGTGTGCCCCATCGGTTTGATTTCCAGCGGTGAAAAAAAAATAGAACATGTTTTAAATTTTTCCTATGGGTAAAAAAACGATAGAAAAATCCAATCGTCTGTGTGGAACTCCATCGGATAAAAATCCATGCATGCTCAGAATCAAGTCGACTAGGGGTGCAACGGATCGTGCCCAATCCGCGATCCGAACGAGTCGACCTGTTCGGATCGGCACAGTATGCGATCCGCGGAACGCATCGCCGCAGCGGCCTTAGGAAAGACCGCGGCTTCGGCCTAGCTCCGGAGCGGTCGGCCATCTTGGTACACTCGGCAGGGGTGCGCGCTGACGTCATCACCCCTCCCTCTGCTTGTGGATCTTTTCTATTCTGCAAGAGCGCGCTGACTCTGCATGCAACCCGAGTACAGTGAGATGGACCGAGTACATCAGTACAGTGAGTTGGCTAATGGCTATTAGAGGGGAAAATGGCTATACACACAGTGTTACTGTTTACTAGTGTGGGGGGGCAATGTTGGCTATGGCTATTAATAAAACGCTGATCGCCGCCATTGGTAGTAAAAAAAGAAATATTAATAAAAATGTAAAAAGACAAACATTTTGTTATTCTACATACCTTGTTTGTAGGTATGAGTGGTTGAGTTACTTGTGTCTTTCTATCATCTCAAACCAGTCTGCCTATTCTCTTCTGACATCAACAAGGCATTTTCTTCCACACAACTGCCACTCACTGGATATTTTCTCTTTTTCTGACCATTCTATGTTAACCCCAGATGGTTGTTCGTGAAAATCCCACTACATCAGCAGTTTTTGAAATGCTCAGACCAGCCCATCTGGCACCAACTATCATGCCACGTCCAAAGTCACTGAAATTCCCTTTTCTCCCCCATTCTGATGCTCGGTTTTAAAGAGGGACTGCAGTCTGCTCACATAAATTTGAAATAACGCGTGAGAGTGATGTGGTCCAGAGAGGTAAAATACACCATTGTTGTTCTGTGATGCTGCAAGTCAGCCGCATGACGGGATATGTAGTTTACCAGGCTTTAGCCTTTAAAAGGAATACAGAACCCTGCTGACAAGTGTGAAGTGCAGGAGCTTTCAGTACTCTTGAGGTGACAGAGTCCCTTAAAGTGCAGGTTGGGAGTCGTCGGCCCCCCCCCCCCCCTCCCCTGTCAGATTACAGTAGCATGGCAGGGTAGACTCCCACATCACTTGTTTTGATGTAGGGATCTGTTTTTTTTTTTTTTTTTTTCAACCCGCTGGTGTATGTGCACGGGTATACCCAGCTTTATACACAGAGTTGCTACACACCAGATGAGGACTTGCACTTAGATTGTTTGCTATGCAAGGAAGCAGAAACTAAAAAGGCAGATTAAAGCAGATAAAGAACTATGCGTGTCGCCAGTATCCCGATGTTCACCGGAAAAACAAAGAAGAGGCAAGAATCATGGCAGTGGCATAATATGTGCAGAGCTTTAGGATTTAAAGTGGTAGTAAAATCTGTACTACCACTTTAACCTACAGGTAAGCCTATAATAAGGCCTATAATAAGGCTTACCTGTAGATATTCCCCCCCGCAATGCGCCGCTGACTGCAGCGGCGCATGCGCAGCGGGGATCCTCGGCTAAAGGGCCGGCAGCCGCCGCACCTTGCCGGAGAGAAGTCTCCCGCGCACATGCGCAGGAGTGACGACATCGCCGCTCCAGCCAATCACAGAGCTGGAGCGGTGATACCCGGAAGACACACCGAGGAAAGATGACATCTCCCTCGGCGTGGATCAGGTAAGTTCCTCTCAGTATTTTATAATCGGCTAGTATGCGGGGCATACTAGCTGATTATGGCTTTTGCTTTTCAGGTTTAAAAAAAAAAAAAAAAAAAGACAGCGGGTATACAACCGCTTTAAACAAAAAATAAAAAAAAGTTTTACCCTCAGAATATTTGTGAACAAAGCAAGGAGAAATATGTGGCATATTATAAACCTTCTAACAAATACTAAAGTTCCTACAAAGCTCCATTCACATTCGCACGTCTCCAAAGTCGCATGATTTCCAATGCAGCTTTGGAAGGCAACTTAGATCCGACTTTACATTCTCTGGACCAAAGTTGCATCAAAAGTAGTGCAGGCACCTTTTCAAAATTGTTGCAAATTTTTAGGTTGCACCGATTTAAACGATTGCCATTGAAAAGGATGGGGGGTGCGATTTGTCATGCGACTTTGATGTCCAAGAGTGAATGGAGCCAAAGTGTTTCAACTGAACTTTTTCCCCCATATACATTATCAACATATCTTCATATAATATAAGCAAGGAAGAACTTACCATTTTTACGATATCGGGGTATGCAGACTCTACAATGACCCCTCGATTTGTGGATACATATTCAACCAGTTCATTCAGAGTGGCTCTCTTTATTTCTTTGCTCTTCAGGTCAGATATCGAGTCTATAAAATCAAAGAGCATACAGCACTGCTGCAGCTTCTGAGAGAAGAGGTCTTGCTGGTCATTGCAAGTGGCATCTACAAGAGAACAAATACAGACAATGTGTCATTTGTTGTGCGTTTGGAAGCATATCTGGCAAGTTTACACCGATACCAATAAAACCAAATCTCCGATTGCCTCAATAAAGCCAGTCAGAGGCTTCTAGTATGTTGTAAGAAAAATCATCACAAGTAAAAAATAAAACAAAATAAAACTGAAAGCTCTTGAAGCAGATTTATTGCATGACAATCAAAGTGTGGATGAAGAGAATACCACAGCTTGTTACAACAGGAAATGTAATTATGTAATTTAACGCGCCAACATATAAAATCTTTAAAACATAATAAAGTCCATGAAAAAAAAAAAAGAAGAAGAAAGGGATGAATCAAAAACATGACAATTAAAGCAACATTTAACAACATCCTTATACCCCAAAAATACAAATCCACTACTTATTGGCCCTGTAATCTTTTTCATAAATAAAAAAATTCTTAATCCATTTTTCTGTCTTCTTGTAAACTCCCCAACCTCTCATTTTCCCACTCCCTTGCCATTTGGAACACGCAGGGCTGCAGCACTGCTCTATATGCAAGTCAACTCCCAAAATCCAAAGTGTTACCTGGAAGCAAGCAAGAGAAGATGGCTATGCTTCTATATACCGTGGGACCACAGTAAAAAAAATGAGACCCTTACAGTAGCGATTATTTGCGCTTTTTGTACATTTGTTTTTTTTAACCCCATTATGTTACTAAACATCTCAGGCCGGGGTCACATCTCTGCTTTTTGGTGCTTTTTGCAGAAACACATTACAGTTCATTTACATGTTTTCCTATGGGACACGTTCACATCCATGATTTTTTTCAGCTGCTGCGTATTTGGAAAAGACAATGACTTTTTAAACGCAAAACGGTGCGATTTTTTTTTTTGGTTCAATATACTTCAATGGAGAAGCTGCAGAAAAGCATGAAATGTGTTTTTGCGGCAATTTGTGTTTTGTAATCTGCCCAACAAATTTTTTTTTTTAGGTTATTATCCGATTAATTGAAACAATAAATCGGCCAACTTATCGATTATGAAAATAATCGCTAGTTGCAGCCCTACTGAGGTTTTTAAACGTCTGTTACTAGCTGTCAAGTTCCAGCCCTCTGTAGAGGTTTTCAAAGTCCTGTGTACATGAAGCCTAAAACCTAATACACACAAATCGGATTTTCCGCGGACAAAGCGTGGGACTTTTGTTCGAAGGGTGTTGGCCAGGAACTTGCATTGCATACAAAAAACGGCACACAATTGTTATTGTTGGCCAACAAACACAAAACTATGTGGTTTTTCAGCACTTTAGAAGTTGCCCAAAAGGTGGCACTAATGTTGGGTTATGGTTAGCATTGCTTCTGAGCATGCGTGTTTGTAGTTTGGAGATTTGGCCGATGGACACGATCGGATAATCCAACACACACTTGTTGGAAAATTTTAAAGCATGCCATCTCACATAGGTTGGTTGAAACTGTCCAATGGAGCATACAAACTGTTGGATTTTCCGACAACAGCCGTCATCATACAATTCTTGTCAGAAAATACGATTGTGTGTGTGAGGCTTAACGCCTTATTTAAATTTTTTTTTTTTTTTTTTTACAAAACTAAGTCCACACCCCTTTAAAGCCACATATTTAAAGCGGATCTCCCGCGCCCCCCCCCCCCATTTTTTTGGGGCATTATATTATTGAAAGCATATCAAATGAGCACTCACTTATCTGCCGTTTCTAATCATCAGCACAGCGATTTTTGGAATCATAACTTTTATTTTGTCTGGAAAGCAGTTTCCATTTTGCTTGTGGGCATGAGAAGCCCACAAGCACTTACTTCCTTGTTTTGGTGAATGCTGAAATCCCAGCATTCACCGCCTCGCGTTCCCGTACATGCTCAGTTCCGTTGCCGCCATCTTGCTACACCCCACACTCCTGCACAGTAACGATAGTGAAAAGGGGGCAAGCGGACACATTGTTACACCCACCGGAGTTTTAGATTTCAGTTATTTTAAACACAAAACAGATACTTGGGTGGTATCAGTAGATATGCCGTCGTAACTCTGAATCTACGCCGTCGCAAATTTAAGCGTATTCTGAAAACCAGATACGCTTAAATTAGGCTAAGATACGAGCGGCGCAAGTCTCCTACGCCGTTGTACCTTAGGGTGCATATTTACGCTGGCCGCTAGGTGGCGCTTCCGTTGAGTTCGGCGTAGAAAATGCAAATGACTAGATACGCCGATTCACGAACGTACGTGCACCCGCGGCAATTAGTTACGCCGTTTACGTTGGAAATACGCCGGCGTAAAGATAAAGCTGCTCCCTAGGTGGCGCATCCCATGCAAGGTATGGACGTCGGAACAGGCCTATCTTTTTACGTCGTTTGCGCAAGTCGTACGCGAATCGGGCTTGACGTAATTTACGTTCACGTCGAAACGGCGTACTTTGGAGCAATGCACACTGGGATATGTCCACGCACGGCGCATGCGCCGTTCGTTAAAAACATCAATCACGTCGGGTCACCAGTCATTTACATAAAACACGACCCCCTGTTCCACATTTGAATTAGGCGCGCTTAGGCCGGCCCATTTACGCTACGCTGCCGTAACTTAGGAGGCAAGTGCTTTGTGAATACAGCACTTGCCTCTCTAACTTACGGCGGCGTAGTGTATATGCCATACGCTACGCCTGCCTAAAGTTGCGCCCGCCTACGTGAATCTGGCAAACTGTATTTAAGCATATAAGCTCCGTTTTGTGTTGAAAATAACTGAAATCTTAAACTCTGGTGGGTGTAACAAGATGTCCGCTTGCCCCCTTCTCACCATCATTACTGTGCAGGAGTGAGGGGTGTAGCAAGATGGCGGCAGGGACTCCTGGGAGCAATGAGAAAAACTCCCAAGACACCGTGCGGGTGAAGGATACGACGCACTACCCGCAGAAAAGGGGACAGGAAGCCGAGTGACTGATGCTGTAATCAAAAAGGTACCGTCACAGAAAAATAAAAAACTTCCATTTTGTACTGCATTAGAGTATGCTATTCGATTAAACAAATGTTTAAAAATAGGGTGGAGCTTCGCTTTAAAGCTTCTTTAGGATGGCACATCATCTGAACAATGCAACAGGGCATAGAAACCATTAGTCATTCAATGCCATTGCCTTCTAATACGTATACAATGTTTCTTAAATTTATAGTCACAAGACCGCATCCCCCATCTTTCCTTTAAATCAGCTGCAGCTGTTGGAGAAGATGTGCCAGGATTCACTTCCTGTGACATTCTAGGAAGGGGAATGGGACCTGAGCCAATGTCATTCATCTTTGGGGAGGGACATGGCTGGACTGCATAGGAATGACCAGCCTCTTTCACAGCAACAATGCTGACATGTTGGAGGAAGAGGTTGTACCACCCCATGCAGTACACGTCTTTAACCACTTGCTTTATGGGCACATAAACCCCCCTCCTGCCCAGGTGAAATTTCAGCTTCCGGCACTGCGTTGCTTTAACGGACAATTGAGCGGTCGTGCGACGTGGCTGCCAAACAAAATTGACGTCTTTTTTCCCCCACAAGTAGAGCTTTCTTTTGGTGGTATTTGATCACCTCTGTGGTTTTTATTTTCTGCGCTATAAACAAAAAAAGAGCGCCAATTTTGAAAAAAAAAAATCATTTTTTACTTGTTGCTATAATAAATAGCCCAATTTAAAAAAAAAAGAAAATTCTCAGTCTAGGCCGATACATATTCTTCTACATTTTTTTTTTACCAAAAATAATCGCAATAAGCAACTGGTTTGCGCAAAAGTTATAGCGCCTACAAAATAGGACAGAATTATTTTGTATTATTTATTTTTTTCTTTACTAGTAATGGCGGCGATCTGCGATTTTAATTGGGACTGCGACATTATGGCGGACACATTTGACACATTTTTGGCATCATTCACATTTATACTGCGATCAGTGCTATAAATATGCACTAATTACTGTATAAATGTGACTGACATTGAAGGGGTTAACACTAGGGGGTGAGGGAGGGGTTAAATGTGTACCCTGCATAGTATTTCTAACTGTGGGGGGAGGGGACTAACTGGGGGAGGTGACCGATCTGTGTCCCTATGTACAAGGGAGACAGCATCGGTCGCCTCTCTCCCTGACAGGACGTGGATCTGCGTGTTTACACACACACAGAGATCCACGTCCGTGTCTCTGTAACCGCCGATCGGGGCCGCCAGGCACGCGCATCGGCATCTCAGTGATGCGGCAGGCACGGGCGCGCCCCCCAGTGGCTGGAGGCCGTTGGCTGTATATAGACGGCCTCCCAGAGATTAGGAGCCACACTGCGGCCGTATAAAGTCGTGCGGCCGTCAGGAAGTGGTTAATGGGATGAAGCAGAGGAAAGGACGACAACGCTGTGAAAAGTTACTGCAACACCAACATGCCATGCAGGTTAACTAAAAGATGCATCCTTCACTGTTTCTTTCCCAGAAATACAACATACACATCTGTTCCATTAGCATTGTATTCCTGCTAGCTGCACAGCACCCTGCCCTGACTACCGAGTAGGTTTTCTTACTTTGCTATATCATTTTCAGTGTAATCAGACTCACTGGGATTGTATAAAATGTACCTACAACACACAATGCAGATGTAACAGAAGCATTATTTCGGCCTGCCAATAATACTGTATTTTTGATCACAGGAAAATTACAGGTTACTGGACACAAATCCTGGGAGGTGGCCTTCAGATCTCAAAGTGGTTTCATAGGGAATTTCCCCCCCCCCCCCCCTAAATAGCTTCCTTTACCTTAGTGCAGTCCTCCTTCACTTACCTCATCCTTCCATTTTGCTTTTAAATGTCCTTATTTCTTCTGAGAAATCCTCACTTCCTGTTCTTCTGTCTGTAACTCAACACCGTAATGTGAGGCTTTCTCCCTGGTGTGGAGAAAGCCTCGAGGGGGGAGCAGGAGTGTCAGGACGCCCACCAACACACAGCTCCTTTCTCTATCTGCAAAGTAGAGTGTGTCCTGACCCTCCTGCTCACCCCCTCAAGAGGCTTTCTCCACACCAGGGAGAAAGCCTTGCATTACTGTGTGGATTTACAGACAGAAGAACAGGAAGTGAGGATTTCTCATAAGAAATAAGGACATTTAAAAGCAAAATTGAAGGATGAGGTAAATGAAGAAGGAGTACTGCACCAAGGTAAAGGAAGCTATTTAGAGAAAAAAAATAAAATAAAAAAATAAATATTTACTTTTACAACCCCTTTAAACGCATGCACAAGTCGGGTAACAGAGCAGAAGGAAGCTTTCCATTGAAAATGAACACAAGGATAATAAAATCGAATACGCCTTACTTCAACCCTCTAAATCAGGGGTGTCCAACCTTTTGACCATCCTGGGCCACATTGGAAGAGGAATTGTCTTGGGGCCACACAAGGTACACCAACAAGGATGAGCAGAAAAGGTCGGGCAGATCTCAAGTTAACGATCACTGATATGTAAATTGTCTATATCTGAGTAATAAATCTTAATGTTTTAGGTTGTAATATTTTTTATTATAAAAGTAAAATAAAAAGTCCAATATTTGACTTGGTTTTAACGTATCAATATCTAGCTGGATGGACGAAGTAGCAATTCTCAATTAATTCTTTAAAAGTGCTCATCAGATATTTTGGTTCTAATTTTGCCCTTTGTATGCTTCATCCTTGAAAATAGTTGCTCACAAATATATTTGCTGCTGAAAACGGATGACATGAATAAGGCGTGATTGTGAAGAGTGGGAAATGTTTTCTTCAGGAAAATACAACTTATAAAAAGTCCAGAAAACAGACACCAATATTCTTCTTTTGCCACATATGTTTCATTAAGTGTAAAAGCATGTTTACAAAAAATAAAATAAGAGATAGTGTGAGTATATATATATATATATATATATATATATATATATATATATATATATATATATATATATATATATAGTAGGTTTACGATTTTGTATTCATAGCTGCATTGGGCCGCATGAAGCCAGTGGCACTTAGGCTGGACACCCCTGCTCTAAATGTTCAGTACAGCCACTCTCAGTAAAATTGTTATACATCAATTTTTATTTTAAACAGCCATCTGTTTAAGTTAAGGCTTTCCCATCCCGCTTCAAGCTCATTGCTATTGGCCAATACAAAAACATGTGCAAGACCGTGCTACCAGGATGAGTCCAAGCATTGCCCAATCATTCCAGTGGTGGGAAGTGCGGTGTTACAGGGGCGCCTCTAGCGGATTGCATTTTACAATGGTTAGTATTTTTTTGCGAGAGCCGCCTTAACCTCTTGCCACTGCTCAGCACATATGGGCAGAGGCACAACACTCACTTGCTGCACATACGCATCAAATGTGCGGCTAAGGTACTCGTTGCATAGAGACCAAGCTGTCAAAGACAGCCATCAGGCCCCCGATCTTGTGACCACTGATGGCTATACACAGTGGTCACATGATTGCCAATCCTTCCGACCCCCTAAAGGACACCGGTGGCTGGCTAGGATGGAGCATCGTTAGAACTATCAAGTTTTTGTTGCTTTGTTTTCATTATGAAAATTATCTGGAGAAAAAAAAAAAAAAAAATTAAGAACGGTGTATTGCATATGTTTCTTTACATTGTTCAAAAAAAAAAAAATTGTATACATCGAATCACCTTTCACATCCCGGGAAAACGTCATTTTAATATTTGTCACATGGGTAACTTGCAAACATGGCTCTTCTCCATAAAGAAATGTGTGCTTATAGAATGACTTGTTGATCGATGCTCTGTACAGATAAAGAATTGGCTGCAAATCCTAACTTAGGTCTGTGGTTAGCCCAAGATTTGACAAATCCAAAGCGCCAGGTTGCCATGGCGACAAGAAATTATGTACTGGTGCCTGAGCTGCTGCTCGAATGCTTCCACACAACCTACCCCCCAAACGTTATGCTTCCAAGACCTTTACGGTAAAATCGTGGGACATAAAAAAATTGGAACTATCGCTACTTTGTTCTAAGGTGTGCTTTCAGAAAATATAATTATATATATATATATATATATATATATATATATATATATATATATATATATATATATATATATATATATATATATATATATATATATATATATATATATATATATATATATATATATATATATATATATATATATATATATATATATATATATATATATATATTTTTTTTTTTTTATCACACACACACAAAAAAAAGGGATTTTTAATACAGCTTACCTGTAAAATCCTTTTCTTGGAGTACATCAAGGGACACAGAGCAGCATATTCATTACTATGTGGGTTATATGGAGTACCTTCAGGTGATGGACACTGGCAATCTCAAACAGGAAGTGCCCCTCCCTATATAACCCCCTCCCATAGGAGGAGTACCTCAGTTTTGTAGCAAGCAGTATGCCTCCCAAAATGGTCCCCACAAGAGGGGTGGGAGCTCTGTGTCCCGTGATGTACTCCAAGAAAAGGATTTTACAGGTAAGCTGTATTAAAAATCCCTTTTTCTTTCTCGTACATCACGGGACACAGAGCAGCATATTCATTACTATGTGGGATGTCCTAAAGCAATGCTTTACTGAGGGGAGGGAGAAATCTTCCCAAGACACAAGGATTTAATTCAGAGATACTCTCAAATAATAATAAATCCAACTTAGTTGAGAAAATTAAATTTAAACTTAAATTTTAACTCAAGGGTGTCCCCGATTCTGAGGGTCTTAAATCGCAGCCCGCAGCACTGCCTGCCCAAAGGCTGTATCTGTATTCCTTCTTACGTCCAACTGGTAAAATTTTGTAAACGTGTGGACTGAAGACCAGGTAGCCGCCTTGCATACTTGAGCCATAGAGATCTGATGGTGTGCTGCCCAGGAGGCGCCCATGGCCCTGGTAGAATGGGCCTTTACTGACAACGGAGGAGGCAACCTCTTCAAGCCGTAGGCCTGAATAATTAACTGTTTAATCCATCTCGAAATGGTGGATTTTGCAGCTGCCTGCCCCTTCTTGGGCCCATCTGGCAAAATGAATAACACATCTGTTTTCCGAATCTTCTCTGTAGCTTTAAGATAGGCCTTCATGGCCCTGACAATATCCAAGGTATGCAGCAACCCTTCCTTTCTGGAAGTGGGCTTTGGAAAAAAGGATGGTAATACCAAATCCTGGTTCAGGTGAAAACTGGATATAACCTTTGGTAAAAAGGAAGGATGAGGACGGAGAACCACCTTGTCCTTATGCAGAATAAGATATGGCTCCTTACAAGATAAGGCTGCCAACTCTGACACTCTTCTAGCGGAAACTATGGCGACCAGAAATACCAACTTCCTTGTTAGTAAAACCAAAGGAACTTCAGCCAACGGCTCAAAGGGTTGTTTCTGTAGAGTTGACAGAACAAGATTCAAGTCCCACGGACAAAGTGGTGACTTAACCGGAGGATTAATACGCAAGACCCCCTGAATGAAGGTCTTAACCAGCGAGTGGGTGGCCAGCGGCCTCTGAAACCATACTGACAAAGCTGAAATCTGTCCCTTGATTGTGCTTAATGCCAATCCTTTATCCACTCCTAGCTGGAGAAAACTTAATACTCTATCAATGGTATATTTGCGGGAAAGCCATTCCTTGGACTCGCACCAGCCTACATAGGCCCTCCAAACCCTGTAATAAATTACTCTGGAGACTGGCTTTCTAGCCTTAATCAGGGTAGAGATTACTTGTCTAGATAGACCTCTACCCCTAAGAATCAGGGATTCAGCCGCCAGGCCGTCAAATTTAGACGCCGTAATGCAGGGTGGAGGATCGGGCCTTGTGAGAGTAGGTCTGGTCGTAGAGGAAGCGTCCAAGGGTCTCCCACTGACATCTTTAGGATTAGTGAGTACCATGCCCTTCTGGGCCATGCTGGAGCTATCAGAATGACTGGCTTGTGCTCCACCCTGATCCTGCGCAACAGGCGGGGTAGTAACTGGAGCGGAGGGAAGGCATATAGAAGATTGAACTGATGCCAAGGGTAAACTAACGCATCGGTCCCGCAGGCCATAGGGTCCCGAGTCCGGGACATGAACCTGTCTAGTTTCTTGTTGAGCCTTGATGCCATGATATCCACGTCCGGCATTCCCCACTTCTGGCAAATTATCTGAAATATTTGCGGATGCAGAGACCATTCCCCTGGCGACAGAGTCTGACGACTCAAGAAGTCCGCCTGCAGGTTGTCCACCCCGGGAATGAATATTGCCGATATGCAGGGCACATGATTCTCTGCCCATAGGAAAATTAAGCTCACTTCTCTCTGAGCTGCTTGACTCTTGGTTCCCCCTTGGTGATTTATATATGCCACAGCCGTGGCATTGTCTGATTGTATCCTCACCGGGAACCCCTGTAATTTGGAGGTCCAAGCCCTGAGGGCTAGCCGAGCAGCTCTGAGCTCCAAGATATTGATGGGCAATTGACTCTCCTCCTGTGCCCACGTACCTTGGTGAGTGCACCCATCCAAGATCGCTCCCCAGCCCTTCAGGCTGGCATCTGTGGTCACTATCTTCCATGTCACGGGGCTGAAAGATTTTCCCTTCAGTAGATTCTGAGGGTCTAACCACCAACACAGACTCTGCCGGACTCTTGATGAGAGTGGCAACGGAAATTCCAAGGCCTGTGGCCTCTTGCTCCATGCTGACAGAATGGCTGCCTGCAGGACACGAGTGTGACTTTGAGCGTATGGCACCGCTTCGAAGGTGGCCACTAGCTTGCCTAGTAATCGCATGCATAGGCGAATCGTTGGTTCTCTCTTGCTTAGAACCAGATGTATCAATTCTTTGATAGCCTCGACCTTTATTCGAGGCAGGAACACCCTTTGTTGTTCCGTGTCTAATGACATGCCGAGATATTCCAACCTTTTTGTGGGTTGGAAAGCTGATTTTTCTCGGTTTAGGACCCAACCGAACCTCTCTAGGTATCGAACCGTGAGAGCCACTGCTCGCTCCAGGCCAGGAGATGAATGATCTATGATTAGAAGGTCGTCCAGGTATGCTAGGACAATGATCCCCTGGATTCTTAGGTTGGCTAGAATTGGAGCTAGGACCTTGGTGAATACTCGAGGAGCCGTAGCCAACCCGAAAGGGAGTGCCACAAATTGAAAATGACGCCGAGCCACTGTGAAGCGTAGAAACCTTTGATGTGGCTGAAAAATTGGCACATGAAGGTAAGCATCCTTTATGTCTATGGAGGCCAGAAAGTCGTCTTTCTGAAGTGCGGCGGCTGCCGATCGCACGGATTCCATCCGGAACGAGCGTACTTTTAAGTACGCATTTAATCCCTTTAAGTCCAAGATTGGCCTGACATCGCCGTTGGGCTTTGGGATGATGAACAGATTGGAGTAGAACCCTAGCCCCTGTTCCTGGGCTGGTACCTCTACTATCACGCCTTGGTAAAGCAAATGATTTAATGCCGCCATTAAGGCGGCCTTCTTTGTCGGCTCGACTGGCACTCTCGACTCCTGATAATGAGGTGGAGGGATTCTTAGAAATTCTAATTTGTAGCCTGTGGCCACGGAAGACCGGACCCACTTGTCGGGAATGTCGGTCTCCCAAATTTCTGAAAAAAGACGCAGCCTTCCCCCCACCTTCGTGGGTGGGGGCGTCCCTTCATGAGGCAGACTTAGGGGCTGTCTTTGCTGGTTTACGATACCACTGCTTCTTGCCTCCAAAGGCTTGTCCTGGTGGCTTATTGTTAAAGTATGATCTCGCAGGAGGCCGTCGATACTGCCTGGAATTGGCGGGCCCCTGAGCAGGGGGAAGCTGCCGTTTGAACGCAGGTCCCCGGACCTTCTTTTTTACTGGTAGAAGTGTACTTTTGCCACTTGAAATAGTCTGAATGTATTTATCCAGATCTTCTCCGAAGAGTCGTTCTCCATGGAAGGGAAACCCTGCCAGGAGCTTTTTGCATGGGGGCTCAGCCTCCCAGTTCTTTAACCATAAGAGCCTTCTCATATGTACTAAAAATAGTGACAGACGAGACGCTTGCTGGATGGAATCCCTTATAGCATCCACCGCGAAGCACATGGCTCTAGGAATATCAGATAATTCTTCCGCCTGTTGGGCCGGAATAACCTTAAGCATTTGTCTTGTCTGGTCTGTTAGTGCCTGACAAACTCCAATAGCAGCCACCGCTGGCTGTATTACTGCACCCGCCGTAGTAAAGGATGCTTTTAAAAGCGTCTCCAAACGCTTATCAACCGGTTCTTTAAACACCTGTATGTTTTCTACCGGGCAAGTCAAGGACTTATTTACACAGGAGATGGCGGCATCCACCACTGGGAGAGTCCACTTTTTGGCAAATTTTTCTTCCATAGGATAGACGACGGAAAATTTTTTAGGTGGTAAAAAGATTCTGTCTGGTCGTGCCCAATCCTGGAAGATTACTTCCTCTAAAAGAGGATGGACTGGAAAAACAGCGCTACTGCGAGGCGTTTTCAAAGAGCCTAAAGATGATACGGCCGGACCCTGAGGTTCCGGCAAAGGCAAATTAAACGCCAAGTGGACCATGTCTGTCAGAGAATGAACCCAGAAGCTTTCCGCTTGGGAGGCCGAGCAAGGCTCTTCATTAGCCGAACCCTCAACCTCTGAACCAATTTGGTCCCGGTCCAAATGATCCTCCTGCAACTCAAATCCCCCCGGGGAGAGAACCTCAGCATCTGAGGGTCCACACTCAGGCGACGGAGACCTAGTCCGCTTTTTACCCGGTGTAGATTTGGCTATCATAGCCGCCAATCTTTTCTCTAGCCCCTCCAAGGAGGCGGCTAGCATACTCTCTGTGATAAACACAGGGTTGGGTGGATCTGATGTAGCCTCAGCACCAGATCTCCCTAATGGCTTAACCAAGGTGCCCAATGGTGTAATAACCTGTGGGGAAAGTACCGGCATAGGCCGATCTGAACCGTCAGAATCTGAGGGGGGGCCCCTTTCTTTTGTACCCCCTGATCCTGACCCTTTGGAAGCCATGGTACAATACCGAGGTACCCCTGCTTACAACCCTTGATGGTTGTAGCTAGGAGAAAGAAATAGTACGGTTTTAGGGAACGGTATTAATAATTAACGTCCAAAAACCAAAACGGGAAGACCAGTATGTTTCCTATATTTTTTTTTTTTTTTTTTTCAAAAACCTTTTTTTTTTTTTTTTTTTTTTATGAAAACATGCTGTCTTCCCTCAAAAAATTGCAAGTATCCATCTGCTGTATAAGGAATTTTTTAGGCTAGTAACCACACAGCTAGTTCTGTTCACCAGAACTGCAATACTTCCTTGCGCCACTGGGTGCCCTCAGCCGCACTGCAGCCGCTCTGCGTCGTCCTCCTTCAAGCTCAGCAAGCAACTGAGCTACACAGCATAGAGGAAGGGCCGCCCCTTCCTTTTATGAGACTAGATGTCCCGCCCCTCTTTCTCCACAACGGCGCGAATCATCACCCTGCGCCTATATTACAGGGCGCGCGCCCGCGCGCGCGCCCGTGTTGCGGAGGATGGGGCCACGCCGGAAGCGTCTGACATGCTGGAGGAGGACACCGCACGGCACCCAGACAGGTAAGGCCTCAGGTGAGTCACTGACCCCCCAGTCCTGGGAAAGCATAGCTAACACACAGCTCCTTTCCCAACCCAGCGCCCAGCAGACAATTTACAATGCAACACATATCTTTAGGAAGATCACACATGGGAGCCCATACATAGACCATCCTGTCTCTTTGATAGACATAGTGGCCCAAAAACTGCCAATGCAAGAGCATACTCAGGCACATCCCCCAAAGATCTCCCTAGAGAGCCTGCCGACGAACCAAGTCCCGCAGGCCCCCCCTTTCTTACCTGCTCCATGCCGCAGGACTTTGCATAGCAAGCGGTCCAATCTTCCCCCATCTCCGTGGGTGGCGTACTAGACCTTCAGGCCCTGGGGTCCTAAAAGGAACCCACTGTCCTGGGCCCATATAGCACCCTGGCAAACAGGTTACCTTAGGTACCGCAGAGGTTCTAAGTCCTGGGCCCAGGGTCCAGCTCTCTAAAAAGAGAAGCATTATGGGCAAAACCCCACGGTTTGGGGCCCGGGTACTGTCCACTTTGGCTCTGAGGCACCTTGGACAGATCCGGTTAGCCTGCCTTGATCCCAAGGATGTAGGAGACAAGCTATTCCATGACCAACACCTAAGACACTGGCGAAAAAACTGAGGTACTCCTCCTATGGGAGGGGGTTATATAGGGAGGGGCACTTCCTGTTTGAGATTGCCAGTGTCCATCACCTGAAGGTACTCCATATAACCCACATAGTAATGAATATTCTGCTCTGTGTCCCGTGATGTACGAGAAAGAAAAAAAATTATATATATATATATATATATATATATATATATATATATATATATATAATCTTTAGAACCAAAATGATTTTATAAACATGGTGTGCAAAAACGTCTCTGGCAGCGAAAGGTCTAAAGGATAAGTTCACCTTCGGGAACATGTTACATGTTCTACCCGTAAGCTGTGTTATAAAACAAAAAAACACGGCTCCTAACTTTTAGCTGCCTCCTAGATTCAAAGCAAATTTGTCAAGCCCTGGGTTAGCCTAAAGATTGGCAATCAATCTCCTCACTGAAATGTGAACTTTCATAAGGAAACCGTTTGAGGCGGTGTAAAAATGTTGTGCTACAAATAAGATGGTCTGTCGCCAAAACGCAGCATCATCAGGAAACACCTGTAGAGAGACGGAGCTTTGTGTGTTACGCTTTCCTTTTATTTATTTTTTTCATTTAGCAGTTTATAAACTCTTTCCTCTCCAACCATCTGATTATTTAAAATCACCAAAGTGCTGAAGAACTTGCATCATCACGTGGTCTTTTAACAACTATATTTAAAAGGGAAGCCACCAAGGTTTTTTTTCACATATTCCAAACAGACAAGATCCGCATCCAGCAAACAAATTAGTAACAAAGCACTTTGACTTCAAATACAAAAGCTCAGAATTTCATTAAAGCCCCCCCTCTCCCACTTGTCCCTGATAATTGCCCATTACAATGGGTCCCCAAGGTTAAATATTCAGGTAGTCGCATATCTAGCTCAGCTTCTGAGTTCAACCTCTCCTGAACAATTTAAAGTGGTTGTAAACCACTAGAATAAGGCTTACCTATAGGTAGTGGAAATATCTCCTAAATGTGCTCCGTTTAGGAGATATTTCACTTGTAGTCCGCCGAAAATCTTCACTGCGCATTCGCGGGGAAGAAACAAAACTAAGCGCCGTGAATTGCGGCTCCCGTGTGCATGCGTGGGAGTTATGTCACGTGGCTCCGGCGAATCACAGCTCCGGAGTCAGCGGCCCGGAAGGAAGAGGGGCCAGAAGATGGACGCTGCCTACTGTGGGGGACATCACATGCAATGCATA